>NW_022103913.1:7819673-7839476 GCF_000313985.2 Echinops telfairi
ACTGTCATTCTCCAGGATCCATCTGGTGTTTTTTTTAAATAGGTCAAATAGGCGAGTTAAACAGGGATGTGGTAGGAATCACCACCCTGCATCCTTCAAGTCTTTGATGGTGGCACTGATCTCTGCAATCCCTCCAGGAATGCGGTACTGCTTTGGGTTTACCATTTTCTTAGGCAATGGCAGTTCTAATGGTGTCTAGTTGTCCTTTTCTACTGTAATAGCCCTTATTCTACATTTCAGGGATCCAATATGGGGGTTCTGCTAGTTACTGAGTATGTCTATTCCAATGATGCATTCTGGAAGTGGTGAAATAATGATAGGATGGGTTTGGGGGCCCATTGGACCCACAGTGAGGTGTACCTGAGCTAAAACTCCACTGATAACTTGACCTCCATATGCCTCCACTCTGACTGATGGGCCTTCGAAACATGTTAAGTCTCCTGGAATTAGTGTCAGTCCAGAGCCAGTGTTTAGTAATCCTCGAAAAGTTTGATTATTTCCTTTCCCCCAGTGAACAGTCTTGTGAAAGGCTACAGGTCCTTTTGGGGAAGGCTAGAAGAAAGACTAACAGTACAAACCTTCAGTGATGTAGCAGGGTCCTCCTTCAAAGGGACCCGGCCTTCCCCTCGTTCAAAGGGTTGTGGGTCTGTAAACTGGCTCAGATCTGGGAATTGATTGAGTGATGGTGACTGTCTATTCTGCTGTTCACCTGATCTAGCATTCTTCTGTCTGTACAGATCACATAAATATTTAGTAGGTTTCCCATGTATTTCACTCCTAGGGACACCGTGGCTAAGTAACCAACGCCATAAGTCCACACTAGACAGATTGTTTTGATTACGACATGAGGTAGTTAGTTTATTGTGCCAACCTGGCCAATAAACACATATGGGGTTAATTGAAGGGTAGAAGGATAAATGGCTCAGTGAGCCTCACCTTTCTAGTTCTCGGGTCTCGTGTTTTCTGATGGTTGGACCAGGGTGCAGCTGCCTTAGCAGTTCCCTGCTTCAGCTGGCAAGACTTACTTCCTGCAAGACATACCCAAGGAGAAGTCGCATGGACCTACCCCGATGCAGCCGTGGGTGCTGGAGCAGCTATGTGGAGACCCCTGTCAGAGCTGAGATGTTTACACATTCACTGACTTGGCTTTCCTCCTACAGTCGGCATCATTGCGTCTGTTTTATGAGATGGAAGAGGACTTTGTGGATTGGTGTCAGACATATGGGTTAAGGTTGGACTTGTGGGCTTGGGCAGCACTGGGTTGGGATGTTTTCTTGATGTGCATTTAAGCTTTATATAAAACTCTCTTTACACATGAGTTTATATGGATTTGTTTCTTTAAAGTACCCAGACTAACCCAGGACGGAAATCTTGCTTCCCATTACTATAACCATGTGTGCTCTTTCTCTGTTGATTCAGTGCTGACACCTGCCTTCTACCACCACGTGACCCAATCAGGCCCATTGTAGGCAAATGTTGGCGTTCACTTAGGGCAGTTCCCACTGTTCATCCTGGTGCACGTAAAATGGCAATCACAGGAGTCTTCAGTGATGCTGGGCCCACTTCACAAACTTGTTGCTTATGGTTGTGGTCAAAGGTATGTCCTCGGGGCACTCCCTTTTGGGGTCTATGGGATTATTCTGATAGTTCCATTCCAACATTCCCTAAGCTTTTGGATGCCTTCTTCCACAGTGTACCAAGGTTGGTCAGGTACCTCAAGTTGGTCTAATCTAGGGAACCAACCAAATAAGTAATTAGATCCTCTCTTAGCCTCTCTTGATGAGACATTGAAGGAAGAATCTGTGCTTATCAAGAAACTCAGACTGGAGCCCCCAATAAAATGATTATATAAACAAAAGAAACTCAGACTGGTCTAATGTGTCCCACACCCTTAGTAACCATTCCCAGGGATATTCCCCAGGCTTCTGCTTGCACGTATTTGAAAATTTGAGCAGATCTTTATGAGTCTAGCACACTTCTTCCTGAGTCATCATCTGAACCTCACCTTTAGGAACTTTCTGAGACTTAATTCTAGTTACAGGTCTAGAGAAAATAATGGGTAGTGAGGGTGTTTCCTGGAGGCTTTCAGCAATATCTTGTAAGGCATCTCTGTCAGGCAATGCTAGCAATGCAGCCCCACCTGGCATTTCAGCTTGAACAATTTGGGTAATCTGCTCAGGTGTGGGTTGTTTCATTGATAGTGGATTAATCCCATCAGGGGGGAAGGGGGGATCTACTGACAGGGGGGCGCAAGCAACTCCAAGGGCTCAATATCCTCCTCTTCTGGATCATCAGCCCATATATTCTCATCTCATGTTTCAGGGATTAATGCCCTTACTTTCACATCAGACACTGTTCTAGGCCTGCAATTCAGCTGACGCTGTAATCCAGCTGCTCATATGAGGAGACTCTGGATTTGGTTTTCGGCAATGTCAGCTCTCTTACTCGAGGAGAGAAGACTCTCCTTTGTAGCACACGCAGAAGCTTTTAGTTCTGTTACTCGGCACTTGAGACGTGCTTCTGAGGTCCTGAGATGATCTCTTTCCTTGGTCACATTTTCTATCACAAGGAGGACCAGCGAGCCAGCTTCCCTAGACTTGTCATTCTGACAAAACTGCTGTATCAAGCACACGATCACCCAGAGCCTCTCCTCTCGCCAGCACTTCATCTATTGGTGGTGATACTGTAGCGTTGCTACGTCACAGAATGGATTCATACCCCCCACTCTAGTTATAATGGCAGACTTATCCCTGCCTTTAGGGGTAGAGATAGCATTATCAGTGCTGTTAAGCCTAATCAGGCTGGGGAGCCAATTTGAGAAGCCCATATTTATGATCTTGTTTCTCTAGAACAGTGGTTCTCAACCTCCCTAATGCCTCAATCCTTTAGTACAGTTCCTCATGTTGTGGTGACCCCCAACCATAAAATTATTTTTGTTGCTACATCATAACTGTAATTTTGCTACTGTTATGAATCGGGCAACTCCTGTGAAACGGTCGTTCGTCCCCCCAAAGGGGTTGTGACCCACAAGTTGAGAACCACTGCTCTAGAACCACTTCTGGTACCAATTGTGTTAGGCAGGGTTCTCTAGAGAAACAAAATGAGGACACTTATGATTTTATATAGATAGATAGATGATAGATAGATAGAGATATAGAGGATATAGAGATAGGTATATAGATATATAGAGATTTATACAGCATGCAGGAATATAACAGCTAATTAGTCCACACAGCAGTACAGAGGGCTCAGTTCAACTTGCTTCCAGGGAAGAATTAATATACTGGAAGTCCTTCAACTCATGAGGGCTGCGAGGTCCAAGGTCAAAAAAGCAGACAGCAGAGTCCACCCACAGGCAGCAAGCGGCAGGGCAGGTCAGCAGGCCCGGATGGGATATTAAACTCAAGCAATGCAAGATGACAGGATCCACTAGCCTCAAGCTCAAGCAATGTACACACCAGCAGTGTGACGAAGCAGGTCTTGAAGGAACCTCATGCTCTAGGGACATGATCCATGGGTTGGTTTGTCCCACAGGTAGTGTAGCTCATCAGTTGAGGCAGAGAACTAGCTAAAGCAGCTGCATGGTTATCCGATCACCAGACAGCAAGAGAGAGAGGGGTTGGTCTAGCTAAGCCATTTATCTCTTTGCCCTCCAAGCAAACTGCGATCTGATTAATCCCACATGTTCCTATTGGCTAGGTTGGCACAACAAGCCTACCTATCACATGGTCTAAATCAAAGAGGGCAAAATTCTGTAGGCAAGAGTCAGAAAACAGGAAACAGAGCCTTCAGAAGGGTATAGACCTAGATGGATGGCATGTGGAGAAATAGTAGCTTCTCATTTTGATATTTTTGGTTATAAAAGTTTCTATTATTTTATAACGATACTTTTAATTTTCCATTGTATTAGCACTAAAATTTCAAGAGGCTGGGAACGCAGGACAGCAGAGACATCTTGTCCCTGCCCCAGACATCTAGGGTTTCAGAGAGGGTCTGGAATCATCAAAAGGCTGATTCACGAATGTCTGGTGGCTGGTGATGTCTCTAGACTGAGGACTTAAATGGGCCTCTCCATGTGGCCTGGGCTTCCTCCCAACACAGTGGTTTCATTCCAAGGGCAGGCATCCCAAAATAGAGAGAGTGAGAGTGAGAAAGAGAGAGAAGGGGGGTGGGGAGCAGCAGATGGATCATGGGGAGCAGCAGATGGATCACTTTTTTGACATAAAGTCTAGCATCACCCTGCCTTGCCCTATTGGTTGAGGCAGTCACATGTACCACAGAGACCAGGGGAAGAACCTTAAGGCTCCACTTGGTGGTGCGAGAGGCGACAATCCCACTGTAGGGAAGACAGGTCGTGGTTGGGGACTTCTAGCAGAGTGGCTGTCTTTGTAAGGTTGATTCTCTGCTAGTGGTGCTAGCTCAGGAGGGGATGCAGGAAGGACTCTTGTCCTGTCCTGCCTTTGTCTCCATTCTGTGCTCAGGAGTCTCCTCAGTCACCACTCCACTCAACTCCAGCAGCCCCTCCTGCATTCTGGGTCCCACTCCATGGCACTCCAGTCAGGTGTCTGAGACTAGAGATCTTCACAGGGGCAGACAGCTCCATCTCACCCCCACAGAGCGGCTGGTGAGCTAGAACCTCAGACCTGGCAGTAAACAGCCCAATGCCTACGCCACAGAGCTACCAGGGCCCCTTCCCGGATGCCTATAGGGGCCATCAATTTCTTCCAGCTTCAGACTTCTCAGAATTGTCTCCAAAGAGTTCCAGTGGTTTTGGGGGCGGGGGGTGGGCAGGAGCATGGTGGTGGGAACTGGAGAGGCTGCCAGTGCAGACCTGGGAAAACAGCCTTCTCTGCTGCTCCAAAGACATGGTTTCAGGAAGCAGATCCCTGGAACTGAAACAGGAAGGACATGGTTCTCTCGAACGGCTTTCAAGCTTTAAATAACTGTCTCCCATTATCTAATATTTTTATGAGGCAAAGAATGATCTGTGTGATCCAATTATGTGCTCTGAGCTCCAACTTTTGCATAATTATGATGTGCTGTCAAAAGATCTTCTCTTGAGAATAACAGAATCCATTGAAACCTTACACATGCCAGGCTTCAAGCGAACTGCTTTATCAGCACTGTTTCAGGAACTGGGCAAACGTAGTAACGTATGAGCATTCAGAATGTGCTTCCATTTGCCATGCTATGATGTCAGCCAGCATTTCAGATGGAAAAGACCAGAGATGCTCTCTGCTGAGAGAGGGTTTGGGAAGTGCGCAGGGGCGAAGAAAGGAGCTCCGAGGACTGGTAGGACGATCTGGAGTAGATGTCCGGCGAGGGCTCTAAAGAGATGCAATCAACAGAAAGACTCTGGCAGTTACACTTGGCCCTCACCCTGGGCTTCTTGGCTGTGACTCAGTGCAGAGTCTGAACCACTGGGACACTGGCATTTATGAGGATTACATCTCACTTCCGTCCAGGCATCAACAGCAATTCGATGAGAGTAGACATTTTCACCACCTCCTTCTAAGCGTGGAGCAAAAGCATGATACTGGGTCTAGACGCCCTGTCTGAGGCCGCAGGGCTGCAAAGTGTCCGAGCTAAGCCAGGACTGGAGGAGCCCGTGGGCATTTGGGGCTTGCTCTGGAAATGAGCTCTTCACCATCTCTCACCTCCAACCTTGTCTCTAAACTGCGAGGGCAGATGCATTTACGGGAAGAGTTTCAGGGACGCTTGCCCCTGTGGGAGCTGGGCGGGGCGGGCAAGCCATCCGAGTGAGGGAACTTCTACTTCCCAGATGGGACCGACTTCTCCTTCTCATCTTCCATCAGTGAACACTTTTGAGGACACACACTCTTTTTCCCTTCTTTCCAGCCTGCCCTTGATCCTGACAATCACGCTTATGGCTATTGTTGTCCATCAGCAAATTGATTTCGACCCATAGTGACCCAGTAGGACAGAGGTGAACTCCCCACAGGGTTTCTTGGGCTGTCGTCTTTATGGGACAGGTCTTTTCTCCCACAGAGAGACTGGTGGGTTCGAACCAGTAACCTTTCAATTAGTAGCTAAGAGCTTATTCATGACACCGCCAGGGCTGGCAATGTTTATCATTTATTCATTCCACTACTCATGCTGTGCCTCTGCCTACACGGTCCTGCCCTCTATCTTACAACCAACCTGGCTCCTACCCCTCCGCGAAGGCCCAGCTCAGATGCCACTCCTTCCTGGAGTCATCTCTGCGCACTGCACAGAGATGGACCTGGCTGTTGGTCTCGTTGCTTCAGCTGGACTGAGAGAGGGCAGCCCTGCGTGAGCAGGGACCAGCTGCTCCCGCTCCTGCTCGCGTTCCCTGGGGTAGCCAGCCCACGTGGAAAGTGTTCACAATGAACAGCTTGAACTGCGCTGGGGGGGCAGGGGGTGAGGGGAGCATCTATCTGGGTCTTACTAGAAACTGTTTAGAAAGTAAAATCTAATAAGACAAGGTCGACAGCTCCATATTTAGAGTCTCCATTTAGGAGTCCTGGTGGCATAGCGGTTACTCATTGGTAACCAGGTCAAAACCACCAGGCACTCCATAGGAGAAAGAGGGGCTTTCCACTCCTGTAACACAGTGAGTCTCAGAAACCCAGGGCGGCAGTTCTACCCTGTCCGTGGGGTCGCCACGAGTCAGAAGGGACTCCAGGGAGGTGAGTACTGCTCGTTGGTTCTCAGTTACTTCCTTGGAAGTTTGCGTTGTGGAGGGAACGTCAGGCTTCTCCAGCTCTCAACCGGGGCTCCTGTCTTTCCCACAACAAGTTCCCCCTCGACAAAGCCCCCTCCACACCTGCATCCAACCCGAGAGCCAGGCCCATTTCAGTTGGGTCTACTCGATTCAGCGTGTCCTATAGGTCACTCTGCCCCCACCGAGTGTCCCAGGCTCTAAACCCCAAATGAGCAGACAGCCTCGTTTTTCTCTGACAAGAGCAGCTGGTGTGCTCAAAATGCAGGCCTCTCCAGGGCTTTACACATCGCACCACCAGGGCCCAGCCGCTGCAATTCATGTTCCCGAGGTCTCAGTCTCTGTCGTAACCCCCAGTACCTCAGTCTGCCCCCCCTCTTGATTAGACTCACTTCTGTCAGCCCAGCCTCACCTCTCATCACTTCCTGCCTTGACGCCTCAGACGAGTTAGCTAACCTTTAGGACTGCTGACCCACCGACTTGGAACTTAGCCGGGCTTAGAACGTTCCCATGGCTCCAACCCTGTGAGCCCTTTTCTTCAGATAACCTGTTCTCCGTGCGTATGTCCATAGACCCCACTGGCTGTGCTTCTCAGAGAGCCGTGCCGAAGACAATGGCATCATGGGTTTTCTGAGCTACCCACCAGCTGGCATTTCTCACTCTTGCTGCATAATGCAGGTCTAGCTGACCTCCCCACCACATCTATTCCGACTGTCGGACAGGCTTTCTTTCGTTCTTTTTAGGACAGGCTTTCTGAGACTGTAAACATTCATGGGAGCAGCCCCTCTCATCTTTTTCCCTCGGAGCAGCTCGTGCGTTTGAGCCACTGACCTGGTGGCTAGCAGCCAAAAGCTTAACCCACAACACTATCAGGGCGCCCTCTCTGATCTAAGCTTTAAAATTGATGACCATAAACCAACAAACAAAAGCAACCTGGAACCAGGAACTTCGTAATTGTTTCCTGTGACCCACTGAGACACTGTGTCTAGCTTAGCCGGGCTGGGGCAGCCACCACAGGGAGGATGTCTTCAGCAGGCCCAGCAGAGGAAACCAACCCACAGCTGACTCAGCGGAGGGCGGAGTCAGACTCACTGCGTAGCCAAGGCAGCCGGGATGAGCAGGGGGTGCTATGTAGCCCCAAGCAAGGCTGGCACCCGGCATGCCAGTGTGAGGCTTGTGTGTGTATCTCTAGTACTGAAAAGCCAGCCAGGGCTCATGAGTCCAGGGCTGAGGGTGAGGCTCAGGAGGCTCAGGAGTGACCCAAACCTTTTGCTCCAAAACACAGACCACAAACAAACAGCGCCATGTCACGGCGAGCTCAGGTTTCCACGTTGTCGAACTTCAGTGTCAACTGTGCCACACGCAAGCCATAGCTTTGCTGGCTCAGGCAATGCTTTGCCTAATTGATTGGGATGACATACTCAGTATTCCTGGATGCCCATGAGGGCCAGCTTCTTTCCCGCTGCACTGACCTATTCTCTGTAAGTTCCCCAAGGTAGTAAGGACAAGAGGTGGGCTGGACTCGGGTTTTCTCTAGCTCTTCATCCTACCAGCTCCTGTGTGGACACCGGAATCCTTCTGCAGTGCAGCATCCTTTATCAGGGGCTGCGCAGCTGGGCCTTTCTGAGCCCACTCGGCTGGGAACCACAAGATCCCCTCGTCAGGCTGCGTCCACTCACCTCCAAGGCATGTGTGGATTGCCTGGGCCCTTGGCTCCACAGTAAGTGGACATTCAGGAGGCGTAGCCTGGATATGGTGGTTCACTGAAGCCCAGTGCTCCAGACGGCAGCCACTGTTCCTATATGACCAAGGTACCTCTCTGGGCCTGAATCCTAGCCCCACCCTCAGACCTCTCGTGGTCCTGAGGTTGTGCTTCTCCCTACTCCCGAGAAGCACCAGCAGCTTTGGAAGGCAATATTGACTGTGCTGTGGAGGAAGGATGGACTGCGTACCAAGTCTTGGCCAGATGGGTCACCCTCTTGGTGAGTCTGCTCCTTCTGGTGGTCAGTGAGGAGGCTTTGAGGGGTTGGACTCTCTCTGAGCAACGGTTATCATCTGCTGATCTGGCTTTGGAGAAGAACCTCAGCCAGATAAGGAATTCCTGTCCCTCGCCTATACTCACATTCTTCCCTCAAATGAATGAATGAATGAATGAATGAATGACCACAGACAGCAAATATGTCGCAGGACTCCTCAAGTCACTTCACGGGTTAGTGCTCCTGACATCCCCCAGCCCTCCCCTCCCTGTGCCAGGCTCTGAGGGAAGACAGAGTCACCTGCCCACAGCCTGGGAGACACCAATCCCAGAAGCTTACCCTCTCTACAAGGGGGCTTCAAACAGTCCATGGAAAATGGGATTGAAAGATAAAGGAGTTTCCCTATGACCATTTTGAAGTTGGACCAGAATTTTGATGCGCGTGACGCTGGAGGCCCCCTCCACCGTGCGATCTGACACAATGTAACCGACTTCCTGTTAGAACCAGCGGTGAGCATCCAAGCAGGTGGGAAGATTAAGGTGGGAACCACCCTTGTAATGGGATCCCATCCCGGATACACTAGACTGGAAGTTTTCTGGAGGAAGTAGCTTACTCCTTCCTATGTAAGCAAAGTCGGCGGGAATGCTTCTTCGCTACTCTCTGATCCGGCTCATTGACCCCAGGAGCTCCCATTGCCCTGCCATGCTGTGTGCTGACCTTGCGGTCATTCGCCTCTGCTTCCACCAGTCTGTGCTCCTCCAGCTTCCTGGCTCAGCTTCACTGTTCTTGGTTCCACAGCCTAGGCAGCTCCACGAGTCAGGTTAACGTCTGACCTATGGGACGGAGCCAGACTGGACTTACCTGCTTCTACTGTGTGAGCCACTTTCTTGATAGCACATTTCTTCCCGTATTATATTCATACCCATACACATGTCACGGACTTTGATTCTCTATAGAACTCAACCTAAAAAAAACCCTCATGTTTATTGGTCTGAGTAGTTGACTGGCTTTTTCCCAATTCCACACATAGTCTGAACCTAAAGAAAAATGGACAAATATAGGCAATTTCTGAGAAGGCAAGTCAATAGCACGGTGTTTTCCTTCTAGCATCCCCCCCCCCAATCCCTGCCCCTGCTCATTTTCTTTAAATCTTTGAGATCATAAAATAGATATCCTACTACTACTCTCCACACAACGTTGCACATTTTGGCTCGACACGTTTGACTCTCCTGGTAACCACGACCTCTTCCTAAGATCTTGAGCTTCCTTCTCGGGGCCACTGCAGCTTTATATCATGCCCACCCACCCGCTGCCTCATGCGGGTTTTGCTTGCTCATTGTCTGCTTGTTTTGTAGTATCACAAACGTAGAAAACACAAAAAGCTTTCCTGCGATTTCACATCTTCCCCTGCGATGGATGCCTGGAAGTGGCATGGCTGGGTAAAGTGCAGGGGCATGTACAGGGTTCTCCCGGCCATGCCATTCATGGGTTACACTTGGAGCGGCTGACCACAGGGCCATCTGTCAGAACTCACCAGTTGCTCTGCCGGGGCAAGACAAGGCTTTGTGCTCTTGTAAAGATTCAAGGCCCCAGTACCACCGAGCAGTTCTGCAGTGTCCTCGGGATCACTATGAGTCCGGATCGACGTGATGCCAGTGGGCTTGCTTCTTTTTCGTGTTTGGTTGGTTGGGTCTGATGGCTCCATTGCTCCTGGAAGGGCTGGGCCAGGCAGCACTTGGCAAACAGGAAATGCAATACACTGAGCTCGGTGCCACCAGCAGAGAGCCCTCAACCACAGGCCGGGCTGCTGGGAAGCTGGCCATGTTCAGCACTGCCCGCTCAGGGCACCAAGCACCAAACAGCTCCCCTTCCCTCCTGCCCCACAAAGCCCACATTATCTACAAGATAAAGGACTTACAATGTCCTTGGAAAGAGCTCTGAGCCTAGGAGATCAGAAAATCAGATTCCAGAAGTCTTCTTTGTGACGGGTGAGTAGGGTGGTTTAGGGTCCCCGTGGGTCTAGTAGAAAGCTTAAGGGCCCCTCAGCTTGTGACACTGTCTGGCAGGACAGAAGCTAGGGATGTGGACTGTGGTGTCAAATTGCTTTTGCTCAAGTCCTGACTTTGCCACTGGCCAGTCACAGGATATTGGGGAAGTAATGGTTACGGGTTGGACGGTAATCCCTAAGGTCAGCAGTTTGAAACCACCAGCTGCTCCTTGGGAGAAAGATGAGGCTTTCTACTCCTGTAAAGAGTCGCAGTCTCAGCATCTCACAGGAGCAGCTCTACCCTGTTCTGTAGAGTCACGATGAGTTAGTTGGCATCGGGTTGATGACAGGGAGTTTTGGTTTGGTAGTTGGGCAGTGGTAGTCTAGTGGTTAAATTCCTTCTTCTATTCCAAAAGTTCAAGTTCAGGTTCAATTTCTGACCAATGTACCTCATTTGCAGCCATCACTCGTCGGTCAGTGGGGACTTGTGTATTGTTAGAATGCTAAACGGGGTTTAGTGGCACTTCCAGGCTATAAGATAGACTGGGAAGAAAGGTCTGGCCATCTACTTGTAGCCAGTGAAAGTCTGATGGATGACAATGGTCTGCTTCACAGGTAGCTGTGGCTGGGCAGTGTTCTGTTCCATTGGGCCACTGGGAGCTGGGGGCCCCTGCACAGAAGTAACAAGGACATGCTTCAGACGTCAACTCTGCCCAAGGAGAATGGGGGCACGAACCTGGCTGGTTCCTGTGGCGTTATCGTGAGCCGAAACATGACTGTAAATCAGAAGCCCTGAACGGAGTGCCTGGCACGAAGTGAACACAACAGGAAGTGGTGCTATTTGCTTTGCTTTTCACTGCAACACTGAAGGGGTCCTCTGAGGTGACTGTAAACTGAGTCAGGGAGAGAAGAAATACTCCCGGCCCACAGGCACCCGCATCATCCGCCAGTGGCCTGCCTATCTCTCTCTGGCTCAGAGAGTGCCCGACACCGGCTTTCATTTGGCCCGTGGCCTGCCTGTCTGTGCAGGACCCTCCCTCCACCAGGGCAGTGCTGAAACATGACGCTTCCACAGCAGGAAAGTTGAAGGTCGCTACACCAGGTGGTTATCTAAGCCCACCTGCCACAGGCTTGGGAACATAATCTCTGAGAGAGATTGCCTGCACTCCAGCATGCTTGGGAACAAGGACACTGGGCTCAGATAAGCTTGTGTGGTAGCCAAGGAGGAACTGTACCCGGGGGCTTGGGGAGCCCCTGGCTGGCACAGCCTACAGAGAATTCTTTAGGGGAGATGGGGAGCTAGAGGCAGACCAGCATCTGTCCATGTAGAAGTGGGGGCAGGTCAGGACAGAAGCGAGGCAGCCTTGATTTCTTCCTCTATCAAGCTCTCTGGGCTGAGCATGGAAAGAGCACCTGACCCAGGCAACCAAGCTACTGGGCAAACTGGATCTCTGAGCTGGGTGGTTGATTTGTTCCAGGGACTGTCCAGGGGCCCATGAAGGAGGGGTTGTGGTTCTGGTCAGCAGCTGCCCTTGGTGCCCAGCCAGTGCCACTCACTGGCAGTGGGAACACCTGATTCTGAGGCTGGTTGGCCTCATGGGAGAGACACGGGGTCAGAGTGACCCTGACACGTCCACATCTCAGTCAGAAATCACTTAAGAGTAGCCGGAAAATGGACTTAAAATAATCTTACAGAGGACACCACAGTTTGAAATAGAAAGCGAATGTTAAGAAAATGATGATGGCAACATATGTGAAAATGCGCTTGATACAATTGATGCATGTCTTTTTATAAGAGCTGTAAGAGCCCCCAATAAAATGATCTTAAGAACACATATGCCAACAGAGATTATAATAATAATCAGACAGGGAATCATAGGACCTCAAGCTCCTCCATCTTGTATTCCTGGGAAGGGCTCCCCAGCCTGGCCCCAAAGAGGCGAAGAATCCCAACCTAGGTACTGAATTGTGGAGCAAAGCCATCCTATAAGAATGCAGTGAAGTGGGGCCATGTAACAGAAATTGAGTTTCTACTGTAAACTCAAACCCTGCTTCTTAGTAGGGAGCACCAAAAAGCATGCATCCTTTTGTGATGGAAATTCAGTTTCTAGTCAGCAATTATTGATGTCCACTAAGTACCTCCTATTACCTACCAGTATCCACTCTCTCTTCCTAAACACAGCTCTAAGCTTGTTCAAGTACTTCTCTTCCTCAGGCCTAGCTCCACAGAAGCACAACAATTACTCTGAGCTGACAGTTCCCAAACTGTGCCACAGGCACCCTGGGACAGCAAAGTAGACTCACGGTCACGTTAAAGGCTCACTACCACCCAGGCAGTTCTGACAGGGTCTTTTTAAATGTATGGGAAACACAGCGACACCCACTTGGGGGAGGGGGGGGAAGCGAAACCACGGGCCCAGGTTTCTTGTTGTTACACACGCTCACCAGGATTCCCGTCGCAGGACCCTGTGGGACAGAGGAGAACTGCTCCACAGGGTTTCCAAGACAGTGATCTCTATGTCCTTCCTTTTCCCATGGAGCGGCTGGTGGGTTCCAACTGCCAAGTCATCATTTAGCAGTGAAGTGATTACCAATTGTATCAGTAGAATGGCTTTTTAGCCCAGGACCCAACACTGCTTTCATATCAATGGAATCACATCTTTGTGAAGCCTGGTGCTTGTTGGCTGCTATCATAAACAACAAGCACAATGAATCAATGGCAATAGGAAGAAAGGGTGGCGTGCTGAATCGAATGCCCAGGTTTGAGAAGTTGGGCGTTGCCCAACAGGAAAATACATTCCCTCATCAAGTAACTGTGGTTAACTAGAAATACGCCTGAAGGGACACACAAAGACCGATGTCCCAAGCATTAGTGAACTGGAAGGGCCAGCATGGGAAATCTGTAACTGGACAATCAGGACTGGCAAACTCAAGAGCAATGAGATCACACTCTTCGTCCAAAAGAATATTTCAGTGCAGGCAGTGAGAGGATACATGGAAGAGTCCATGCAACTCTTATTCAAATTTAAGCACCAAACACTAAACGATGAAGAATCCGAACCATTCTACCAACTTCTGTAGTCTGAAATTGATCAAACATGCAATTCAGATGCCTTGATCGTTACAGATGATTGGCATGCAAACACTGGAAACGAAAAGCAAAGATGGGTAGGTTGAAAGTAAGATCTTGGTGACAGGAATGATTCTGGAGGTGGCATGACAAAATCAGTCATTGCAAAGATCTACTTTCAACAACATAAATTATGATGATACATGTGGAGCTAAAGAGATAGAACACACAGGAATCAAATCAACCACCTCTTGGGAAAGAGGTAGTGGAGAAGCCCAATACCATGGGCCAACAAAGAAAACAAAAGGATGGGGACTGAGTGTGGAACACATCAACAATTGCTCAGATCTAAGCTCAGGTTGAAGCTCAAGAAAATGAAGACACGTCCACAAGAGACAAAAGATGACCTTGAGTGTATCCCAAAAGATGACCTTGAGTGTATTCCACATGAGTTTAGAGACAATTTCAAGAAAAGATTTGACACAATGAACAGCAATGACCAAAATCCAGATGAGTTGTGGAATGACATCAAGAATATAATATGTCAGAAAAGCAAAAAATACTTGTTTGAAACCCAATAAGGAAGAACAAAAGACCAAAATGGATGTCAGAAGAGGCTCTGAAATTTGCTCTTGAACGTAGAGAAGTTACAGCGAATGGGAGAAACGATGAACTAAAAGATCAAAACAGAAAAATTCAAAGGGCAACTCAAGAAGACAAAGTATTATAATGAAATGTGCAAAGACTTGGAGTTAGAAAAGCAACAGGGAAGAAACTGCTCAGGTTTCTCAAGCTGGAAAAACTGAAGGAAAAAAAAATCAAGCCTCAAGTAGTAACAATGAAGGATTGTATGGCCAATATGTTGAAGAGCGTTAAGGGTAGGTAGGAGGTGGAGGGGGAGAGAAAGAAGAAGAAGAAGAAGAAGAGAAGGAGGAGGAGGAAAGAAGGAAGAAAGGAGGAAGGGAGGGAGGGAGGAGTATACAAGAGTCACCGTACAAAATAAATCGGTCCATATTCGAACACCCACGAGGTAGCACTGAAGGCACTGGTGAAAAACGAGGCCCTACCAATGGACAGAATCCCAGCTGGGATGACCCAACAAATGACGCAGTGCTGAAGGTGGCCACTCCGGTGCCAAGCTGTTTGGAAGACAGCCGCCTGACCAACTGACTGGCTTGTCCCCACTCCAAAGAAAGGTGACCAACAGAATGCTAACATTGTAGAACAGCTCATTGATATCACATGCAAGTAAAATTTTGGTGAAGATAAGTTAAAGGCTGTTGCAGCAGTCTATTGATAGGGAGCTACCAGAAATTTAAATTGGCTTCAGAAGAGCATGTGGAGTGAGGGATATCACCGCTGACATCAGATGGATCTTGGCTGAAAGCAGAGAATGTTTACTTGTGTTTTATTGATTCTGTTGGCTATGCAAAGACATTCAACTCCCTCATTACAAGCGATAGCGAGCTTTGAGAAGATGGGAAATCCAGAACCCTTCATTGTGCTCATCTATAAACTAAGAGGCAGCTGTTTGAATAGAACAAGGGGTTACTGCATGGTCTAAGATCAAGAAAGGTGTGCATCAGGATTGTATCCTTAACATACTTATTCTAGCTGTATGTGAAGCAAATAATTCAAGAAGCTGGAGTATAGGAATAAGAACACAGCACCGTGATTGGAGGGAGGCTCATAAACAACCTGAGCTACGTAGAAGACATAACCTTGCTTACAGAGAAGCACTGACTACTGCGGGTCAAAGACTACAGCCCCCAGTCGGGTGATATCTCAAAACCAAGAAACAATGGGAGCAACCGTCAGTCTCGTGAGAACTAGAGAGAAGGCCGGGGTTCTTAAGGATTTCATTCTACTTAGATCCTCAATCAATGCTTATGGACACAGCAGTCAAGAAATGGAGCAGTGGATCCCAGGGGGCAAATCTGCTGCACAAGCCTCTTGAACGTCTTAAAGAGCAAAGATGCCAATCTGAACCCTAAAGAGTACCTGGCCCAAGCCATGGGATTTTCAATCACCTCATCTACATGGGAAGCTGGACAATGAAGAAGAATGTATGCATCATGAATTATGCTGGCAAAGAACAGTTGGAAAGCCAGAATACACCTAGAAGTCAAGATGGCGAGACCTTGTCTCATGTACTCTGAACATGTTATCCGGAAGGACCAGTTTTGGGGGAAGGACATCATGCTTGGTAAAGTGCAGGCTTATTGAAAAAGAAGACCTTCAATGAGACGGATTGACCCAGTGGCTACAAACATGAGCTCAAACGTAGCAGCCACTGTGAGGAGGGAACAGGCCTGGGCCTTATTTCCTTCTGCTGTATATAAGGCTGCAATGGGCCAGACCTGACTCGATGGCCCCGAAACGTAAAAACAACACTAACAACGCAAGTAAGTTTTCTGGGTGAACCTACTCAATAAATACAATGAAGAGAAATTCTGTAGACGAGAGTGCTGTGAAAAATTCCAGGGACACTTAGGCTGCTGTGTACAGAGAAGCCTGAGACCTTGCACCTTATGCACATCAGAACATGGCAGGACACTGGCAACCATCCATGGTCTGGAGTGTGCCCTGGACCCATCCGACTGAGCCTGAGTGGGACCATTACCTATGAGCCTGAGCCTGAGTGGCCCTGTACCTATCAGAATAAGCCCGAGTGGGCCCTGGCCCTAGGAGACTGAGTCTGTGTTGACCCTGGACCTATGAGACTGAGCCTGAGTGGGTCCTGGACCTGTCACACTGTATCACAGGGCACGCCTGCCATGGTTGAAGGAATTGAGTCTCTCATACTGTGAGGGAGCAGAGTGACATGCAAACTCAAGAGCTGCCTGGCTTGGGATGACACCCATGTTGTACACACCAGAGCACAGCGATGGGGAGACCTGTGTCCCTGAAGCCATCACTAACCTGCCAGGTATCCTTCCCCTGCCTCTGGGATCCCTGTAGTGCGCGATAATCCATCTCCTTATTGACTAAGATGGTTTGAATCATGGAATCTGTTATTTGCAGCCCAAAACATTTGAATGGATAAAGCAACTTACTGTGACCCAGGAGGCTGAGGATACAGAGAGACACCGAGCCCGGCTGCCAGGACTCTCCCAGGGCTCTGGGTTGTGGAGAACTGTCAGGACAGGGTCCAGAGGGCTGGTTCTTCTGGCAGTGAGGGCACCTTCTCGGAGGACACCCAGGCCATTGTCTCAGCTCTTAGCACCAAAGCTTGCTGTCCCCCAGATCGCCTTCAGTCCCCGCGAGCTCCCAGAGGAGCAGACTGAGTTCCATCAGCCATGACTATTCAGAGGACTGTATGAGCCAGTGGAGGGAGGAAGGGAGGAGAAAGAGGACCCCCAGCAGCCTGGTACAGGCAGGGATGTTGGCCAACAGACATCATGCACCTGGCCATGGTCAGCGCTGGGCTTCAACAATGACCAAAGCTCACAGGGTAGTAGAAGAGGCAGGCATTCAGGGGATAGCAGGCCTAATGACACATGTGAGTATCAATTGCAGGGAACAAGGAGCAGAATGACCAGGAGTTACCTTAGAATGGTCATCAGAGTAGGCTTCCCTGGGGAGGTGAGGCATCAGCTGAGACATGAAGGTTGAAAAGTAGCATGCGGGGGGCAATAGGAGAAGAGTGAAACCCAAATCTAAATCCGCTGTCCCTGAGTCAATGCTGACTCATGGTGACCCTATAGGACAGGGTAGAACTGCCCCTGTGAGTTTCCAAGACTGTAATTCTTTACTGAAGTAGAAAGCCTTGTCTTTCTTCTCTGGAGCCGTTGGTGGCTTCGAAGTGCTGACCTTGCAGTTAACAGCCCAGTGCATCATCTCTACGCCACCAGGAATCCTCGGGAGAAGAGCAGGCAGAGAGCTCGGCACAGCAAAGAGGCTGAGGCAAGCCTAAGCTCGAGAGCTGGAGGAACAAAGCGTCCCCGGTACTGCTGCTGGTGCCGCAGAGACACACAAAACAAACGCAAAGCAAGCTGAGAACAAGACCAATTCAATGTGAATTTCAGGGAAGAATTTTTGTAGTATAAACTTACCTCAACTATTGCATGGGATATACTTACTTTCTTAATGATTATTTAGAAATAATCATTATTTCTAAGCAGTATGTATATATGCTGCATATCAAAAGTCCACCTGTAGTTGGCCATGCTCTGTGTGTTTGGCAGCTTTGGTAGAGGCTGGCCAGAACACGGCGAGCGAGGGGGAATGGCCTGAGTGATATCAGAGGGGGAGCTAGGGCGGACCAGGCAGGTCCTGGCAAGGGTGGGCTGTTATCCTAGGAACAGAGGGACGGCAGAGGCCATCCAGTATGGCAGCGTGGTCAACTGCACGGAGTCCGAACCCACACATACGGGGCTCTGGTCCTGGCTCTGCCACTGTTCGCTGTGGGCATTCTGTGCCTCACCTGCCTGATCCACAGAATGGGTGTGCAGAAGGGGAGAGCATCTCTCTGCAAGGCTGTTCCAGACAAAGCGCCGAGTGCAGCCCCCACGTGGTCCTCGGCTATGCCTGGTGTGAGGTATATTCAGGTGGCCCGGCTGCTCTTTGAAAGAGGGAGAGGAGTGTGAAGGGAGACAGGAGATAGGGAGGCCCCTCGGAGGTTTCCGAGGTGAGAGAGGAGGGTGACGGGCATGGAGGGCGCAGCCCTCAGTGTCTTCGCAGGAGGGCTGCAGGACTGGGTGTGGAGCAGCTGGCCACCTGTGGAAGTGTGCACCCGCATCCCCACCCCCAGGATGCTCCAGAAGCGTCCCCAGGATGGCGACACAGAGCTGCCCTTCCCTCTGGAAGGGCCCTCACCGGAGCCCGGCAGGTGCCTCTGCTCTACTCCTCCCACCATCTCTACACTTTTTCTCATGTGGAGCTGCCCTCGCCACAGGCCCAAATCGGCTCTAAACGCAAATCAAGAAGGAAATTACAACAATGTGAGGCAGACTTGCCTTCGATTTCCGGCACCCTGGCAACTTTAGAAAGCCCGACAGATTTCAATGGCTTGTCATTTCAGGAAAATCCCAGCCCTCTTGCAGGACGAAGGCAAGCTTGCCAAGCTCCCGCCCAAACAGCCAGCCATCTCAGATGCGCGTTGCCAAAGAGGGTGCAGATGGGAAGCCACAACTCACCGCTTGTTGCTGAACCTCAGGCCCAGAGTGTCTGTGGCCAGCACTCAGTCCCTCTCCCTGCAGGCCAGGCTCTGCGGCTGGACTCCAGCTGCCGCTCAGCTGCCAGGCCCTCATCTGGCATCCAACAGGGGGCACCAGAGACTGCGTGGGACTGAGAACCCAGGGCAGCCCTGGGTCTGGAGAATGGGGCCCAGTGCTTTCCTTCACAGCAAGCCCTTCCTCCCCAGCTCCCTTATGGTAAACGATAGAGGGGCCCACCCTCAACACCCTATACACAGAATATGCAAAGGGTGTAAAACTATCTCCTGGTCGCTGCACTGAGATTGATTAGCAATGTCTGCTATGAGTACAGAATGCAGAAATGTGATAGGTTTTTCCTGTCCACAGACTGAACAAATCTCAGAATACACGTTTTGCTATTGTTCACAGACTCAAAGAGCGACAGTGGCCCTTGCTGCCTCCGGAAAGGCTGAATTCAGCACTCAAGATTCGTTACGGTCCGGTCCGTATCCCAGGCCCCGAGCCAATCTAACACCACTCATTCCCACCAGGTGCTCCTGCTCAGCCAGGCTGGCCACCTCACCACCGGTCTCAAACACGTTTTTCTTTCTTTTTAAAAATCATTTTATTAGGGGCTCATACAACTCTTATCACAATCCATACACACATAAATTGTGTAAAGCACATTTGTACATTCATTGCCCTCATCAGTCTCAAAACATTTCCTCTCCACTTAAACCCCTGACATCTCATTTTTCCCCTCCCTCCCCACTCACCTCTCCCTCATGAACCCTTGATAATTTATGAATTATTATTTTGTCATATCTTTCCCTGTCCAACATCTCCCTTCACCCACTTTTCTGTTGTCCGTCCCCCAGGGAGGAGGTCACATATAGATCCTTGTAATCGGTTCCCCCTTTCCAACCCAC
>NW_022103913.1:7840634-7859794 GCF_000313985.2 Echinops telfairi
CATGTGATCATGAGGTGCTAAAGGGATCAGTTACCAGGCATCAAAGAACAAAATGTCAAACATATCTCAGTAGTCCTGTCCCCATGCCTTTACTCATCGGGTTTGGCCTGACTGAAACGGCAGTTTTCCGGGGTCCAAACTCTGTTAGCCTCAACTCCAGGCCAACCTCTTCTAGGAAGCTGTTCCTAATCACACAGCCGCTGTCTTGGGTTTTCCATCCCAACAAAACCAAACACACTGCCAGCCGGTTGAGGACGGCCCTGAAGGACAGGGCAGACCCACCCTGTGGGCTCTGAGTTTCTGAGATTGGAACTCTTTCCAGGAGCAGAAGGCCAGCTCATTCTCCTGAGGAGCGGCTGGTGGTTTCCGATGGTTGTCCTGGCAGGTGGCAGTCCAGCACCCACTCCACTGCCCTCCCACGGCTTCGGTGTCTTTCCTTGCCACTGCTTTTTAAAGGGCCACTTGCCTTGTATGTGCACGGCGCAGGCTCACCATCTAGACCCTAAGCTCCTTGGAGGTCAGGATGTTGCCAGCTGTGCTCCTGAGGAGAGCAAGCTAACCCTCTATAGAGCACCTGGTCCTCAGGACCCGGCTGGGGAAGCTTATCCACTCAAGGCTGATAACAGTGCCCTGACCAGAGTGTGACCACCTCCATCCATCCACCGACAATCCAGGCACAGAGGGATGAGTCTCTATCTCGCCGGGGTTAGGGTTCAAACTCAGATCTGTCCAAATTGAAATCCAGTCCTCTTTTGCCCTGCTCCCTCCTGCGGAGAATGACCTTTCCATAGAGAACCCTGGAAAGGACAGTGCCAATCCCCAGTGAGTGGGCACTGCCACGGTGTTAATGCCAACTCCTTGTGACCCTGTAGGGTTTATGAGACTGTACATCTCTGCTGGAGCTGAAAGCCTCATCCTTTTCCCTGGGAGCAGCCGGTGAGCTCAAAGTGCTGAGGGGCAGTCAGCAGTCCGATGCTTAACTCGCTGTGCCACCGGGGCTCCTCAGCAGACGCTCATTAGAGCTTTGTGGTCTCACTGGTGAGGTTCGCGTGGTGGCGTCTGCTGTGTGAAAGCCAATGGGGAGGGACGTATTAGTTTATGGGCCTTGTCTAGTCCCCCACCAGTGTCCCCTTCCAGGTGACGACTGACACCTCCTGTGGTAGGCTGGCATGGCCAGTAAGCCGCTCAGAGCGCCGAACGGCCTCCTTTGGTTTTTCTCCCCGCCCCGTGCTGCAAGCCGTCTGAGAAGCCACCGATCATTTGTGCCCCGCGTTTATCGTTAGCAGAAGAATGACTGAAAGGACCTCCACTGCCCAGGATGATTGTTTTGACAGGTTTTTATTGTGCATAAAATTGCGTCATTGTTTTGTTTAACATTGAAAGGAGTTAAACTGCTATGAACTTCATGCGCCACCCCCCAGTAAAGCATTAGGGCCCTTCTGTGTTCCTGGCTTTAAAAGTCTGTTTCCCTCAGAGGAACATCTGTTGTATACTTAAATGACCTTAGTTCAAAGGCATGATCAACAAAAAATTCTTAGCTCGGCTAGGAAGCATGGGGGGATCCGTTTCTCGGTGCTGGTCGCAGACTCGGGGCTTCTCCATTAGCAGCTGCGCACATCTGCCCTGGTGGGCAAGGGCCCCACTCTTTCTGCACGTCATTAAGGATGCTTGGGCCTGCTCCTCGGCCTCATTCCCACCCTGACCCTCACAAGCGAGTCTCGCCAAAGTCTCCATTTTACAGGCATCCATAGCCAGGGCTCCGACTCAAATGTGCCTCCCCCCATCCCTCCCCAGCCCACCCCCCTGTGTGCGGGGAGGGGGGGGAGAGGGAGTGTGATGAAAGACAGCAAGGAGTGCTCTGCTAATCCTTGGAAGGGACATGAATGGGCATTAGGAGCCCAGAGTAACTTGACAAATGTAGGAAAAACAGACTGTTCTGAGCCAAATGCAAGGGAATTTTGTGGAGAAAAATGAGCCTGCTGCAAAGTGAGATTACAGGGAGACACCATCTTTGAGGTCATAAAAAAGCACGTTGGAAACAGAGAGATAGCAAGGCCTGGGCTCTCTGACCCTGGCACTGATTACTCCCACTGACCTTATCCTGCTCCATAGGCGGACTGAGAGCTGCTGACTGAACCCTCGAGGAGCCCTGCGGCTCCTACTCAGGGGTCAAAGTGCACCAGTCCCCAGGATGTGGGGATAAGGACAATGATGCCTGAACACCAGCGGTGAACAAGTTGAGGGGGCCCTCTCTCCCTAGTTGCTCTGCCATGGGTCTTGGCTCCCTGTGAGTCCCCATGAATGTAGTCAATGGGCCTTCCCAGGGTTTGGTCAGATTTTTCAGGGAATGTGACTTTTCCAGGAGACTTGGATGTCAGATCCCCCAACATCAGGGAAGAGTAAGAAGACTCTCTGGGAGTCTGAGGAGAGAGTGGGTTGTCCCGATCAAGCAAAGGTGGCCTTGCTAAGGGGCTGCCGCATCGTCTGGGCTGGCAAGGCAGCTGTCTTGGCTCTGGGGGGCTTTTTCTGTAGTGCAACTGGGCCCTGGCTCGGGGTGCAGACCCTGTCTGAGGACGCCTTCCCTGTCCGAGGCGCTTGCCTTTTTGTGCACATGTGGATGTTTATGAGTTGTTGAAACGTTTCTGGAAGTTGGTGGGTTTCTGCGAGGCTGGCTCATGAAATTGTGCCCTCTTGTCGTGGGGAAAATCATGGCTAAAAATAAAGTTGGATTTTGCCTTATTTGGACAAGACTGGCCTGCATTGTGTCTCCTGCCTATGTTATCTTTGAAAAAGCTTTAATCATGAAAAAAAGAATTTTTTTTTTAAGTATGGATCAAATTCCCTTGCCTGGAACTTTAGAGATGGCTAGAATCTTATAGTTGAATCAAAATGTTACAGCCTTTATCCTACAGGCTGGAAGCATGTGTCCCCATCTGGGACTGAGGAAATTCAAGGGTTTTGTTTATTTTGGGGTCACTGAAGGATTAGTTGAAATGAGATGTGACTCACAGACATCTTATTCAGTCAGCCGGTCAGTCTGTCTGTCAGTCCAGGAAGAGTGAAGCCTTCTGATCCGTGTCAGGCCCATGAGGGGCTTTGAGGGTGCAGAGACAAAAGAGTCACCCTCCTACTCTCAGGGGCACCCCCAACTGGCTGCAGAGGCCGGTGACAACTCACTGCAGTGCCCGTGGGAAGGTGGGGTTGCAAGGGCGCCAAGGAGGTGCCGAACCCGGCCCTGGGAGGCAGGTGGGTGCTGTCAGAGCTGGGCTTTAGAGGAGCTTTGCAGGATCTAAGTGCAGAACAGAAGGGAGGTGGGAGCCAAGGGGAGCGATTGGAAGCATGAAGACTTGCATGGGGAGCCAGTTCAATAACCCCAGGTGACAGATTCAAGGGTTGAGACCAGGGTGGGTGGGGGTGAAAGTGCTCCCAGGAGAGCATCTAGATGGAAGCCAGGCCACCCTGGGAGTGGGGAGCACTCCAGGCACAGGGGCTGCATGAGCAAAGGCCGGGGCTGCTCCGGCCGGGATTCCTACCCTCACTTGTCTGGCTCTAGTGTCTCTGTTGAAAATTTTGACATTTTTATTTGTCATGGGTTTGGTGGGGGGGGGCATTAATTTTGATTTTTAAAAACATTGCATTAAAATACTGCTGAGGAGTTTTGTTTCTCTTTTGGCACTTGTTTAAATATTGGACACACCTCATTCACTTCACCCTGTCCCAGGCCATCTGGGGGCTGGGGGGAGGGGGCGCGGGACAAGGACTCCAGGGACACCCTCTCAGCTCCTGAGTCTCCCTTTCTCCTTGAAGGCAGTGGGGAGCCACTGAGAATAAGAACCAGTTGTTGCTCAGCGGAGTCCAATATACCAGCCTGTGAGTGTGAAGCCAGAACTGTGCTCCGTGGGGTTTTCCAGGGCTGCTTTTCCAGACCTAGTGTGGGCCAGGCTTTCCTTCCAGGCACCGCTAGGGGGAGTTGGACCTACCAGCCTTTCAGCTGGCAGTGGAGGGGGTGAACCATTTACACTCAGGGCAGAAAGCAAGGTAGTAATGTCATCAGATATGCTTCAGAAAATCTCTCTGCATCAGCCTGGTGCCCTGGTGGCAGAGTGGTTACATGTTGGGCTACTAACCTCAAGGTCAGCTGTTCAAAACCACCAGCTTGTCTCCAAGAGAAAGATGAGGCTTTCTATGCTCATAGAGTTACATTCTCCCAAACCCACAGGGGCAGCTCTACCCTGTCTGATAGGGTCTATATGCCCCTACTGACTGCATGGCAGGGAGTTTTTACATCAGCAGGAGGAAAAGAGACCATGAGGGGGCCCAGGAGTGAGGAGTTCATCCAAGAATCCCAGGGGAGGGACAGAAATTTGGGAAATGAGGTTCAAGATAAGAATCTGCATGGAAACAACGTGGCACTGGAAGATCTCCCCAGCACCTGGCCTCCCTGGGCTCCCTTAGCAAAGGATGGGTAGATAAGGCCAGGACTCCCTGGTGGGGTGAGAGCTGCGCCCAGCCCACAGGCAGGAGCTGCCTGCCCCTGCAGAAGAGGGGCCACCTGCAGGCCTGCCTCCCACCTGGGGCCTTCAGGACAGGAACCCAGGGACAAAAGCTTTCAGCTCAGCACACATAGGCTCACAGACACATAGCAGGCAGGTGGGAGGGTGGGAGGGGGTCTGGTCCCCATTAGGGGCCATTTGCTTGTGGTCTTGGGCCAGTAGAGCTGCGGACTCCTTAACAGGCATGGCCACAGGCTGCCGGGAAGGAGCCGCTGCCTTGAAATCGCATTGATTGGCTCTAATTTCCTTGCTCCATGCAGGGGCCCATGGGCTGCCTAATGCAGGGTGGCAGCCGTGGCAGCCCCAGACTGGGCGTCTCTCCTGACTTAAAAAAAAGAAAAAGAAAAAAACCAACAAGGGAGTTTCTTTCTCTCCAACAGCTTCTTACAAATAATGCAATTCCTTGTCACTGCCATTTGGCTAATCCAAGTCTCCCTCTTCCGGGAAGCCTTTTTGCTGGGTCCTAAACCCTGCCCTGTCGCCAGGCACGGTGGTAGGTTCTTTCCCCAGCTGCTCTCGCTCCCCTCTTCTGCCTCCATCTGGCAGTCTCAGCTTCCTCGGTTCCCCCACTGCAGAGGTGGGTGCCGAGGAGAATAATGAAAGAGCACCCTTGCCTGGTACACCATGGGCTATTCCATCCAAATGGCCATCCCACTGCCCCAACCCCACCTTTGCCCTCCAGGCTGGATGCACTTCTTCAAAGCACGGCAGACCCTGGCTGTCTCCTTTAAGTGTCCTGGGCCCTAATAAGAAGGGAGACCTTGAGGCTGGGCTCCTCATTCCCAGTGCCTGGGGGTGACCTTGCTGGCCTCATACTCAGGCCAGTGGGGGCGGGGGACCCTGGCTTCCAAGTCTGCACCCCCACCCTTTCTTTTTCACACCCCCACTGCCACCCCTCTGCCAGTGAGTCTATGCCAACTCATGGTGAGCCTGTGGGGCGAATAGCATTTCCCCAGAGGGTTGCTCAGGCTCAAGCCACTGACGCAGACACGTCATCTTCCTCCTGCAGAGTGGCTGGTGGGCTGTGAACTGCCGACCATGCGGCTAACAGCCCAACATGCCACCAACTCTGCCACTCACGGCTTTCTGCTTGCCCCCTTGCATCTGTGCCCTCTTTGGGCAGCGCCTCAGAGCCAGCCCAGCGTGCCCTGGCTTCCCTCTGTGGTCATTTCTCTGGCTGCTGCTTCTAGATCATCTTTTCTTCCAATAAATCCTAGCCCCGGGCTTCTAGCTCTTTCCTTCTTTGTTCAATAATACTCATTAAATGGCCAATAAACATTCTTAAGGGACTGCCATGGGCCAAGAGCTCTGCTAGGGCTTGAACATAGAAAGATGGGACAAGATGGAGAGCCTTCCAGCGGAAGAAAGTGATTTCTATCACTTTCCGTCATCTCTTGGAGTCTTTCAGCGAGGTCAGGGCTGCCCTGTAACCACGGAGGGGCGCGGGGCAGGCAGAGCTGGGCCCTGTCTCCCTTGCTTCCCCGCCTGCCCCCAGGATGCGGAGGCTATTGAGCCCCTTTTGCGGCCTCCGCCCTCCATCCTCCTGCCCCACGGGCTGCCGAAAGAATGGCTCAGAGGAGGGCCAGAGAGGCGCGGGAGAGGAGCAGAGAGGCGAGGTCACCACCGAGTCAGGCCCATAAAGCACTGCTTCCCACGCTGGCCTGGCCAGCAGCCCCTGGCCATTTCCAAGGGCTTGATAAACAGCTCGGCGGCCTTGTCTCCCCCACACCAGGCACGCCGCACAGCCTGGGAGCGGCGGCCCTGCGGGTTGGCCCTCACAGCGCCAAGGGCAAGGTGCTCCTCTGCTGGGTCAAGGTGCTCCAGGCCCCCTCTGGGCCCCCTGAGCTGGCTGCCTTCTGGCAGCTGACCAGCCGCGATCCCGCCTGGCCCCGTGAGGCCCATCAATGCCCACCCGGGCGGCACAGCGAAGCACCCAGCCGTGCGCACCTGGGCATGCGCGCGCCCGGCAGTCGCGCGCACACGCACGCCAGCGCACCGCATACACCGCAGAGGCAGAGTCACCCACGCAGCCCCACGGCCACGTGCACATCCGGAGATGCGCACGGACGCTCACCTCGCTCGGAATGCGTGCATCCAGCCAAGTGGATTGGAGTGGGCGGGAAGAGCGCTTTCAACTGAAAAGTAAAATATAGGCTAAGGAGCTTCAGAAATAGCTTTAAAAGCAAAAGAAAAAAAGTGGAAGGAGCTAAGCCAACATTTTAGCGCTCTTGATGTTATCAGTTAGGGCTTCGGGAGGGCCGCGAGGCTCAGTTCGGCACCGCCAGCACTGTGGCCCTCTGGGGACACACCAACCCGCGCCGGGGCGGCCAGGTCCTTGCCACAACTCCCACTTCCTCCTGTGGCATTTGTTTAGTGTTTGTAGTGTTCTCGTCACTTTACCTGCTTATTGAATCCTCACAAGTGATTGTTTCCATCTTAGAGAAGGGGAAACTGAGGATCTAAGAGTCACCCCAAGTCTCCTGCTGGCCAGCAGCATAGCCAGGATTCGCACCCAGGAAGCCCGCCCCCAGAGTCTGGCCTGCGGCACAGTCCATGGCCCCTGGACAGACAAGGGAACAGCCCCCACTGGAGGCGTGAGTAAACCCAGTTTCTGGAACAGGGCCTTGGGGATTCTGAACCTTTCCAACCTTCAGGAGTCTCCCCTCTTTAACATCTGAAGGGCAAGGAGGGACTCACACTAGCAGACCTCAGCCCTGCCATTGTACAAGTGAAAAGGCGAGCCCAGAGAGGGGCCATCGCCCCATGGGCCCGCAGCAGTCCAGACAGGCCCTCACTCTGCCTCACCCTCTGCCCCCCACTTGCGGCCTATGCCCAATTCAGGCCAGTTCAGCCTGCCCAAGGAGGGCCTGGGCTTGGGCTAGGGTCCTCACGGGCACAGGAGTATACGTCGGTCCATCTGATCTTCAACCCACAGAAGTTTCTCCAGGCTCTGAAACTGCCTCCTGGCCTGTCCAGGGAGCTGGAGAGTGTTGTCAGGCATGGGGCCCTGGGGCCAGATTTCTGGGTTCAAATCCTGGTGCTGCTACTAGACAGCAGTTGATTTGGGTCTCCTTTGTGAGTCTCAGTTTTCCCTTCTGCAAAATGGAAACAGCAATGCCATGTCCACAGGGACCCCATCTCAGAGGGGAGAATCACCATCAGCCCAGGGCTGCGTCCCACGGGCGGGGGATCAGGCAGACCTCCTGGCTCCTGTCGTTTTACCATTTCTCACACCAGCTGTGCCTTCCCAGCACTCTCCACTCTCTGCTGGGGTCAGTAGAAAGGCATCGCTGAACTCAGGGATCACACTGACAGTTAGGGAGTTTATGAGGGAGATGCCAGTTTACACCTTGAGATCAGAATCAAGAGGCATGTTGGCAAAGTCTCCCCTACTTCAATACAGCACCGCTCTCTCAGCTCCTTGGGCCATGCAAGGGGCTCCTCTCGGGCAGACTCCGCTCACCTCCCTGAGGATAGGCCTCCACTTAGTCCTTGACTGGGCATCTGCCCTGCTCAGACAAGTATTACAGAGCTCTTTTAGCTCCACTGGAAAGTGCCTGCAGGCTCTCTCATGCCCTGATTCCGCATGCCGCCTGTGGCCGCCTCACTCCGCAGCCCCAGTCTCCTGATTCTGCTGCTGCTGCTGCTGTGGGACTGAGCCAGGCTTGCTGTCACTGCTCACCTTTCTGCTCTCACTGTCTCTTTGGACTATGGGGGCCTGGAGTCCAAAAGAAGGGCTGCACTCCTGGCTCTTCCTGGTGGTAGTGAGGTCCCACTCTGTTCTGGGATCGGTTCTCTTTTAAAACTTAGTGGGATGGCAAAGCTGACTGATCCCCTTGTTAGGACCCCATCAACCTTATTTGTGTGGCTCTACCTCCACAAGAGGCAGTCTTTTAACAAGATGGAGAATGGGAATTGCAGAACACTTCCTCATGCTCCTGGGGAGCCAAGGGGGCAGTTTTTAGAACAGAGCAGGGAATAGTGCATCGTTTAAAATCCGGAAAGAAGTGTGTCAGCGTGGTGTCTGTTAACCATGCTGACATCTGTGGGCTGAGCATACAGAGAAGCTGGACTATTTGGAGAAGAATGTGGTCTCAGGATTGTAGGGAATCTTAAGAACCAACAAAACTTGCTCGCTGAATGTATGGAGGACTTGAAGCACCCACCGATGAAGATCAAAGAAATATAGCCGTCCCTACGAACTACAATCCCCTGTTCAGAAAACAGAAAAACAAAAGTCCTTACAACTTGCCCTTTGACCAGAGTGCCGTCAACACGCTGTGTTCCCACCCAAACAGTGGAGAAGGTGGCCCCAGTCATCACTGCGCAGTGCTGCGCACACAGCGGCAGCGGCTTCCACACTGACAAGCAGCCCTGGGAGGAGATCGCCATTCTTCCCAGCAAGAAGCTCTGCGTGTGAGATGGCAGATTCTGTCTCTCTCTCTCTCTCTCTCTCTCTCTCTCTCACACACACACACACACACACACACACACACACACACACACACACACACGAGAGGTCTCTGCATCGAGCTGCAGGAGGAGGAGAGAGAAAGGAGAGGTAATTATGCTTCTGAGTCTCAGCCCTGCAGCACGAGGTCATTGAAGTCGATCCCCAGTAAGGAAATGTGACAAGTCTCGAACTTCCCCAGGCTGTTCCACCTGCAGGCCACTCAGCCCACAGCTGGGATGAGTTTCAAAACACCACAGCCGAGCCCTTGAATCTCTTCACTATGCTGCAGTAGTTTCAATCAACCGGCAGGGGTGGGAGCTGGGGGGCACCAAAACGAAACCAAAAAACTGGGAGGAGAAAGCCTGATTTGTCTCTCTCGGTTCTGAACTGTTGACCATTCAGATCGCAGCCCCACCCCCACCCCCACCCCCACCCCCGTGTAACCACCTCACGGCCAGAAAAACAAACACGCCTGCCTTGGATGACGTGCAGCCAGATGCTCCTTGGATGTGAGAATGGCATGACTTGGTTTCGTGGACTTTAGATTGTTCTTGGAAAGGGACATCATGTTGGTAAGATTGAAGGTCAGCAAAAAGGAGTACCTTCTCCAGGAGGTGGGTTGACCCAGTGGCCGCCCCCTGGGCTCTGAGAGAACACCAGTTGTGAGGATGGCACATGAGCAGGCAGTGAGTGTGGAGTCCACGAGGGTACCGCAAACATCTTCTTTGCACAGTCCCATCCGGTCCTGGTGTGGGAGTTACGGGAGCACAGACAGCTAGCAGGGCCATATTCAGTAATGCACTGCACGGCACCCCATTGTACAGGCCTTTTTAGGAGCCCTGGTGGCCTAGTGGTTAAAGTGATTTGCTCCTAACCAAAAGACTGGCACCTTGAACCCACCAGCAGCTCCACCAGGAAAAGATGGGGCAATCTGCCTCCATAAAGATGTACAGCCTTGGAAAATGGATGTGGCCGTTCCACTTGGACCAGAGGGTCCCTGGGAATGAACTCGATGGGCAGTGGTTTTGGTTTGATGTAAAGATTCGATGAAGACCCATAGGGGAAGTGACTGGGGATACGGCGTCTCTGGTTACATCATCAGGAAAGACCAGTCTCTAGAAAAGGACGTCGTGTTAGGTAAAGCAGAGGGTCCGTGGAAACAAAGCACCTTCTAGGACAGCGGCTGTCAACCTGTGGGTCGCGCCCCCTTTGGGGGTGGAACGACTCTATCACAGGGTTCGCCCGATTCATAACAGTAGCAAAATTGCAGTTATGAAGTAGCAATGAAAATAATGTTATGGTTGGAGGTGGGGGTCACCACCACATGAGGAACTATATTAAAGGGTCGCGGCATTAGGAAGGTTGAGAACCACTGCTCTAGGAGATGGATTGACACGAGTCCCTTAACCCTGGGATTGGACTGATTGAACTGACCGTGAAGCACATGCAGGACCCGGCAAGGTTTCATTCCGTTCCACACAGGTCTCTGAGAGCCCTCCCAGCCCTCCCAGTCCCGGTGAAGTGGGTTTCCCTGCACCCTTCGGTCTGCTTGGCCTGGCCTGTTCTCTTCTGCGGAGAGCAGGGAGGTGAAGGCCTTAAACGCAGTGGTTGTCAGAGACTTAAACCCCCAAGAGCAGCAGCACTCTGAAAATTGTTAGTAGTGCAAGTTCTACTCCAGCCCCTCTCAGCTCAGACCAACCCAATGGTAAACTCTTAAGAGGGCCTTAAAATTAGCATTTTAACAAGCCCTTCGGGAGATCTGATGCAGCTCAAGTTTGAGAACCACTGAAGCCAGTCCACTCACACACTTAGGGAGTAGATCTGGACATCTGCCTGGTGTTGGCCTTTGATGGCTGCTGCCCAGAAATACCCACCACGCTCTGGGATTCATCCCTGCCTATCAGCCCCCGCTCCACTATCCACTTCCTGTCACCGTCTGACCCCAATTCCTGGTCATTCCGTTCCTGCCTACACTGGCCTTGCTGCTACCCTTTCTCCAGACCCGCCCGTCCCCCCATCTCCCCAGTGGTTTGCTGGGGGCCTTCCGAGCTCCTGCCTCCAGCCACATGGACCCCAACCTCTGCCCTGCTCTCAGCCGAGTCCAGCTGGGTTGGTCCCAGCCCCAGAGGGGGAGACTCAGGCACTTGACTTCAAAGGCTTGTCAGAGGGAGCCTGGTTTGCAGTGGAGGTCAAAGATAAAGCAAGGAACAATTCGGCCAGAAAATGTGTCCGGGGGAGGCTGCTGGAGAGGCCGAGGAGGAAAGGGGGTTGGGCCTCTGTCCCAGGCCCCCTCTGCTTAGGTCACCTGAGGGAGATGCTGGCCACAGGGCAGCCCCAGTTGAATTGTTCCCTCAGCCATGAATTCGAAGGGCCTTTGTCTTCTTCCCCTCCCTTGCATCTCCTCGCAATGGTCGCTCCTGGTAGGACTCTGGCCGGCCGATGCTTAGCTTTACTGGTGAGCTACACAGCAGGGGAGAGGGGAGCAGGGCTGGGGTGAGACCCGGGTGCACGGTATGGTTGCTTCTGTACTGTGCTGGCGGGAACTGCCCCTCGGGAGGCTTCCTGCGAGGTTGCACAAGCTTTTCCCTCAAAGAGACCCCCACACCCCTGCGGTATCCCATTTGCACTGTAAGAATGTTCTGGAGCAGGCAAGGGAGGTGAACTGAGTTGCAGTCTGTAACAGAGTAGTGGGACAGAGCAGTGTGGAGGAGAAAAGCAATGTGCTCTAGGCAGCCTTCAAAAAGACAGCATCCACAACAGCGGCCAGTGGCCGGGCTCCAGGGCTGCCCCCACTTCTGGACTGGCTGCAGCCTGCACCAGGAAAGAGGCTGCCCCTAGGGGCTGGAGCACCGGCCTTTGGCCCACTCCCAGGTTCCTATGTATCCCTGAGGAGAGTGCTGGGACCCTGCGGGGTGTTGATGCCACATAGGTTATTTTGCTTAACACTCAGAGTCGTCTCTCTAGGCAGCTGCTACTTTTTCCCTCTTACCAAAAAGAAGGTGAAGCTGTGTCGGGGGCAACGTGCCATGGTTAGAAAGTAGCAGTACCAGGAGTGGAATCTGGGTCCCCCTTCAAGGGTGCACCGTCCCCGTTAACCGCCGCTGTGGTCAAGGTTAATTGCTGCTGTGGTCAAGCAGCAACACAATGACCTTGCAGACTGAACACAAACACACCCTTCCATGTTCGTTGCCGCACAGTGCACAACAGCAAGAGGCTGGAAACAGCTGAACTGCCCGTCAGTGAAAGAATGGATAAAGACACTGGTACAGACACGCAATGGAATACCTAAAAAACAGCGATGGAGCCTGGAAACCCGTCACGGCAAGGGTGATCTTGGAAACCATGATGCCGAGTGAAGTCTGTCGATCACAGAAGGACAAATATTGTATGAGTCCACTACTCTCAGGAGAAACAGCAAGATGAAGGCAGGCTTCTGCTCTCAGGTCATGTCATCTGTCTCCCCAGCAGCAGGTAGTAAGCCTGCTTAGTGGCCATGTACCAGAGATCACCCCCTTATTTGCACATTGTAAAAACCACTTCGACTGAGGAGGCCTCACCTTAGCTAGTAGGGTCAGTTTCTCAAGATGTGGGGAGAGGGAGAAGACCAAGCAGTTGCTGACACTGCACTAACGTCACCTTAAATCGATAGACATTTAAAAAGAGCTATTAGAGAACCTTATTGGAAATTCAAGTCATGATGGAGGGAAGGGGGCATGACACTTTATTGTTGGGTAAACCAGGTGGGACAATCTACCATCAGAATAAAGACACTTTAGCAAAACTTATATAGAACCTAAGGGGGAGCACACCCTGTAATCTGTCCCAACTGGATACTTTTGGCCTAGTTTCTATCCAGCCCTTGGTAACCCAGACCACATGCTACAGACAACTGGGACTTTAGACTCTGCCCTCTGAAGGCACACCACATCCTTCATGGGCCACACCAGAAGGACTCGATGTGGAAATCCCACTAAGTGAACCAGGCTTTACCTTAAACTTACCTGCAGCAGATGTAAGGAACCCTTGTGTGAAAGGAGCAGATGAGCATGAGCCCAAGATTAGGGAATTGGTGGGCATTGGACTTTGGTTCAGATCTCTTGCTTTGAGGGTGCCCAATGAATGGTGGCCCAGGACTACGATAAATTCACTCTTTCAGTGCTCTCTTTGCCTTTTTATGGCATGTATCAGTGTGGGAGGCATGGTTCTGCCTATGTGAATGACAGTTATTGAAAGAGTTGCCCTATCTCCAACTCCATTGTTTGTGTAAATAGTGTCCAGTCACTTAAGCTCTTAATCTGTAAGTCAATAATTCATGTATTGCAGTCTGAAGTTAGCCTATACATGTATAATTTCCTTTTCTCAGCAGTGTTTTAATTTCTGTATTATTGGCTAAGTTAATGATACCATCAATAGGATTGCCTTCTACCCCATGAGGATGATTTATGATGTTTTCCATCATAAAATGATAATGATGTCTCTAAAGTGAACCAGAGACATCTATAAACCCTAGATATATGAATAGATTTGGGGCTAGCACTCAATGATAGCCTGAATCTAAGAACGGTTCATTCTATGACATGGTCTTACTTAATAGTTGCCCTCATGAAGAGTTTACCAAAGGTATGGGTGCTATAGCAAAGGATGGTGTGAAGAAATCAGATGGTAGTGCCCCGTATCAGAAAGAATAGATTCTGAGGTCTTAAGGGCTTGTCTTCATACAATCTGCCATCTGAGTGAAATGTCAACTAAGTCCACGTGGAAGAAACATAGCAACTTGTGTGATCCAAGGATTGCAAACAGTGAAATTCAGATCCCTAAGAGGAAATGATATTAGAGCTTAAATCCTGAGCACCTAGTTTGCAGAAGCCTACAGATGATAAGGGAAGCCCAGAATCTATTTTCAGGGTTTTCACATAAATAAAGCCTCCAGTGAATCCCCTCTGACCATAGTCCAGGGACGCGGATAGTCTTGCTACCAGACAGAGGGCACTGTAAAAGTGATTATGGCAGACGTAGTTAGGTTAAAATATCACACCTTATTATTTGATCTCCCTTTGCACCCATTTTAAAGATGTTTCTGTTTTCTGCTTTCTTTTTTATTTTGTACAGTCATTGTTGTGTTTTTTCTTTGCTTTCTTCTTGTTTGTGTGTTGTATGATTTTCTGTATATGAAATCCAGGATAGGTGTATGCACAGGGATGGTACCGGATTAATTATTACCTACAGCATGGCAGGGGAGGACAGGGGGAAATGGGGAGGTAATACTAATGAGTAGGAGAAAGACGAAAATGTTCTGAAATTGATTGTGGTGATTATTGCACAACTCTTCTTAATAAAACTGAACTACTAAATTGTCTGATACATGTCTTATATGTCAATAAAACTATTACAAATAAACACATACATAAATACTATGACCTCTGAAGGCAGCAGCTGTGGTTACGCCTAAAGGGTGGGAGGGGCCATCTGCACTGCCTCTGTCCTTGGTGTGTGGGAAGACTCCTGTCCCTGTATTGTCTTTGGCACTCACGTGAGCATTCTTGGGACCTTTGACTTACCCACACAGGCCCACCGCATCCAAGATGAGTCACAAACTTCACAATGCAGAAGCAAGCGTGTCACTTTGAAGACAGTCTGCCCAACCCAAGCTTCAATGGCCTTGTATGCATGTGAAAACTGGCCACTGAATAAGGACGCCCAGAGAAGAAAGGCTGCATTTGAATTACGATTTGGTGAAGAATGCGGAAAGGTCAGTGGACCGCATGAAGAACCACCAAACCTGTCCTGGAAGAAGTACAGCCAGAATACTCCTAGAAGCCACGATGGCGAGACGTTGTCTCATGGACCTTGGACAAGGTGCTGGGGGAAACCAGTGCCTGCAGAAGGGCATCATGCTTGGAATGGGAGGGAGGGAGACTGTGGAAAGAGAAAGACTGGTGAGAGGGGTTGACACAGTGGCCGTCACTGCAGGCTCAAACATAATGCCTGGGAGGATGACACTAAACCAGGATGTGTTTTGCTCTGTTGTACAGAGGTTGCCATGAGTCAGAACCTGCTCAAAGGCACTGAACAACAAAAGCACAGCTATTACAAGCACCTGTATGTGCTTTTTGATGGCAATATTTCATAGTATGTGTTTCTCCATGTGTTAGTCTGGGTAGACTAGAGAAACAAATTCATAGACACTCACGTGTATAAGAAAGGGCTTTCTATTCAAGAGCAATTGAGAAAACATCCCAGCCCAATCCAAGTCAAGTCCATAAATCTGATATTAGCCCATATATCTGTTATCAGTCTATAATTTTTCTTCAGACTCATGCAACACATGCAATGATGCTAAATGCAGGAAGACCACAGGCCAGTGGGTGGAAAGTCTTGTGGGTCCAGTGGTGGTGGAAGCATCTCAGCACTGTCATGGGTCTCCGAGTGACTCCTCAGCTCCAGGGCTCTGACTCCATCAGCCTCTCTCTGTGGCTTGTCAACAGCAATGTCTCACAGGGAGTCAGCCTGTGCCCCTCTTCCAGCGAGTTAATCTCCTTAGCACCTCCAAATGAGGTCATCAAACTGCAACCTGATTGACAGGCTAAACTCCACCCCTTCACCCTTAAGTCTCAAATTGACAACAGATTATGTAACTACCACACTCTAAAACTAGCTTAATTTATTTTGGAAAGGGTTCCATGTCAGTACATAAAATTCTCATCGTAGTCTCTTTTGCCATCACCATGGTTATCCTGTCTGGGTTACTCATAGAGGCGAAAACCGGACCAAAGCCAGGTAGGTCCCTTCCATCTTGTCAGCCTGATGGAGTGACGGCTGGGCCTACTGCCTGGCAGCCAGGCAAGACAGAGGGGGGCAGGGGGGGGGCGTTCCCTCAGGCAATGCTGGCCCTGGTGTCCACCCACCAGTGTCCTTCTTCCTGGTCCATCCTCGGTTTCTCAGGACCCTCAGTCTCTGCAGTCCAGGTCACAGACCTACTCTGAGGCCTCTGACGTGCTGCTCCCCGAGCATGCTGCAAGGTCTTAATCCAAAGGAACGATGCCCAAAAGGGGAAACGTGGAGCCTCAGAGGTCTTTCAAACTTCAGGTGGCACTGTAGAGAGGGACCCCTGCCCCAAAGTTGGACCAACCTGTATGCCTGCCTGGTGTGAGCTTAAGCACCTTGGATGGGGACAGTCAGCACCCACCATCCACTCTGGCCCAGGCCTCTGATATGCACCCTGGCTTCTGACCCGAGTTCCCTTCCACAAGGGGACCCTTGATGTGGCCATTCCTAGGGGCCCCCCAACCCTGTCAGAGGCAGACTCCCCGTTTGGCCCTGTGTGGACTGGGCTCCCACACGACTTCCTGGCTTTAAAGTGCTCTGCGGCCTCTCTCCCCTCTGGCTTTGCTCCCGGCGGCTCCCACCACGTGAAACACCCTTCCCTTTCGTTCAAACTTTCCAAAGCCCTACTAGCTCACGCCCGCCTCTGCAACCAGTCCCCACGCCCGCTCTCCCCACTAAGGCTCCTCAGGCACTGGGAACTGTCTTGGTGGCCACACTACTGCCTCAAGCCCAGACACAAAGCTCATTGCCATCGAGACCATTGTAGCTCATAGCGACCCTACAGGAGAAGGTGGAACTGCCCCTGAGGGTTTCTGGGACTCGCTTTTTATGGGAGTAGAAAGCTTTGTCTTTCTATTGGTGGTTTCAAACTTCTAACCTTGTGAGTATCAGCCCAACCTGTAACCCACTAGGGCACTAGGGATCATTGGAGGGCCCTTATTTCTGACCGGCTCCTGTCTACATCACCTGATGGCATGTTCCCCAAGGACAGAGACTGTGCCTAACTCACGTCCCACCACCAAAGTCCAGGCAGGGTCTGGCACAGAGCAGATTCCTGGCAGGTGACCTTGACCCCAGTTACCCATGTGAATGCCCGGATCCCATGACAAGGCTGTCCCTTTTTGCATCACAGTGGAACCACATGCTCTGATTCAAGACGAGTTGGATCACAGGAATAAAAGGACAGCCTAGCTTGTCTTATCGCCGTGGAAACCTGCTTTGTCTCTCAAGTATTCATTCAACAACTCCCTACTCAGTATCTGCTAATGAGCAGAAACGTCAGGGCCTCGCCAGACAGCACGTTCTGATGGAGGGATGCCCGTCATGGAGGTGTGTGTGTGTTGAGGAGGAGCCCCGATGGCTCAGCAGAAAGTTGCTTCTTAGAGCAGGTAAAGCATGAAATGAGTTTTGCAGGCTGAGTAGACATTTTCCAGGAAAGGAGGGGAGGGAAGGGCATCCTGGTAAGAGAACCCCATGCGCAAAGTCCCAGAGACAAACTAGAATTGTACAGGCAGCCCCCCTCTGCCATACAACGGACCTCCCTCACTGCCAGTGAGAATCTCTCCTGCTGGACCACAGCCTTCTGAGGACAGGGACCGCATGAGACTTGTACCGATCTTGGCCCAAGCATATTCCTGAATATTTGCTGAACGAAGTGGAAGCAAGGATTCTACGGCCGAGTCCCAGGTTCCCAGGGGCCTCCTGTAAGTGAGGATGAACCTGGTATTCCCAAAGCTTTGGCAGCTCCCAATGCTGCCCACAGCCTGCTTCTGTCTGGACGCTCAGGTCTGGAGGGCAGAGGGACAGTGAATGGGAGGCGGACCTGGGGGTGGGGGTGGCTTGTGGCCAGCTCCTCTCTGGTTTGTTGGGTGGCTGTGTGCTCCTCACTGAGCACTTGCTCCCTGGAACTGCCATGATGCCCTTTCTGGTGGAGGTTCCTGACAGAGGTCACGGGGCCATCTTCAGAGGCACTGACGAGACCTTTGCTGGCTCCAACATTCTGTGATTCTGCTTCCAAGGGCTGGGCCACTGGCCTGAAAGATCTCCAGCCGGGAGCTGTGCACTCTGCCTTCTTTCGCAAGCCTGGCCCAAGTGCAGGCCTCTGAGGCCTTCGTCCTGAGCCGGGAAGCTCCCATGCACAATGACAGAGCACGGGGAGGCCAGCTAACCTGACGGGAGGCTGTGGAGGCCACAGACCTGTCGGGGCTCCGTCCACAACCTGTGACCGATGCTGCTTGCTGTGAGGGCGCCGCTCTTCAGTGGCCCGCAAGCAGTCAGGCACACGTGTCTGGCTGCCAGAGGGGCTGGCAGGAACGCCCTCCCCAGCAGAAGCGGCGTGCTCAGCATCTGCCAGTCGCGTGACCTGGCCCGAGTTCCCCCGGAGTGGGGAACAGAGACAGCAGCCCTTCCTCGCCCTCTCTAATTGCCTTCCCGGGATCCCGGGGGCGCCTTCTGCTGGAGCCTAGACTGTCTCACAGGGGGTCCGGTGAAGGGATCCGGGAAACTGGCCTCTCTGGAGCAGAGCATCCCTCGTGCCCATCGGGGGAGAGCGGGTGCTGGCCAGGAGAAGCGGCGGAGCAGAGACAGCTGCGGCCCCTCCGTTCGAGAGCGCGTTGAAGAGCCATCGCGCAGATAATTGGAGTGACGTCCTGGTACATTGACGAGACCCACTTCCAGATGGCACAGAGGAACCACTTAGAACAATTAGCCAGGGGAGATGACTCCGCCCGCTATTTTTAGAGGGTACCACATCTGGAGGTGGTATCTTTCCTCTGGAGATGTCTGCACCCAAGGCCAGGCAGTTTGCATCATCTTCCGTGATGTACTCATCAAGATTTCTCCACCGTGTTTGCAGGCTTGCTTTCAGATGACAAAAGCTCCGTAGGGGGGCGGGGGGGGGGGTTCCGGTCCTGGGCAGGCGGGACAGCAGCCTCCAGAGACCCCCGCTCGCTGGGAGCTGGGCCTGTGCAGTGGAAGGGCCCTGCAGGCGGACTGCGGGTGGCGGTGCTGAGAGACGGGGAACTGGGCCTTGGGGGGAGGGGGGGTCTGGGGGCCTGTTTGCAGGAAGCAGGTGTCCCGGATCTCCAGGAAGCTGGCGCAAAGTCCATGACCACGTTTGAAGCCAGGCAGACGTGGGCACTCATCCCACCGCGGCCACTTGGGCAGGTGACTTCACCCCTCTATGGTCATCACCCCAGGCCCCAGCTGTCAAAGTGGGGAGTACCCATTGCAGAAGGGAGGACTGAAAAGAAGGGGCTTTGGTGCCCGGCTATCAAAAAGTATAGCGTCTGGGGTCTTAAAGGCTTGAAGGTAATCAAGCGGCCATCAAG
>NW_022103913.1:7861014-7865511 GCF_000313985.2 Echinops telfairi
CCCATGCTCCCTAGTCTGCTCCTGGAGCCTACTCGGCTCACCCCCGCACCCCTTCTGCTCGAAAACATTCCTCTCCAGATGGCCCCTTCCTCACCCCCCTGGGCCCTTGCAAACCCAGTGACTCTCATTGGTACCACCCCAAGGTGGTTTTGGTTTACCCCTGCCCACCACTTCCTTCCTTCTCCACCACCCTGTCACCCTCTCCCCTCAGAACCTCTTTCTCCTGGAAGCCCCTAGCTAAGAGTTTGCTCCAACCAATGTCCCTCTGGGCAGCACTAGGATCAACATAGCCTGACTTGCACTGCACAGCCCACACAAGACCCTGACCATCGGTGCAATTTTCCATCATCCTAGCCTGGTAAGTCTGGGTCCCTTCTCATGGGGGTGCAGGTGTTTCTGTGACTTACTTCAGACCCTTTGGTGTTTTACAATAAACACAGAGAGCTCTTTCTACATTTTCAAAGCATTTTTCTGACTTTTCTTAAATAGAGAGCAATCTTGGATGAACAAAGGTGCCCCTTACACACACACCCCACACCTTCCTAAAAGGTGGGTGTGCTTGAAAAGAGGGACTTTTCATTCCAATTCCAACCCCACCTCTCACATGGGGCTCCTTTCTCCTCTTTAAACTCCAGTCTCTGCAGCTCCAAGTGGAAATGGCAGTGGCCCTGTTTCCAGGACTGTGGGACTCTGACCTCTGGCTACCCATCCAGAGCTCCCGAGAGGTCACATTGCCACAGGGGGTGACCAGCACTGTCATGGCTGCTTCCTTGGTCCCACTGATAGAGAAGCTTGGGACTCATTCCCAGAAGAAAGCCATTTCTCACACTCACCTCAGCCAAGCTGTCAGATAATCACTATGGTGAGAGGTTTCCCCACATTTAAGGGATCGTGATAGAGGAGCTCCCGGGGAGCTCCTAACCACTGAGGATCACCACGGGGGATCTGCCACAGAGCGCCCCTGCCACCCCACACTCTATCCTGCCCTCAAACTTCCTCTCCCTGAAATCCCCTCCCACCTCTATACCTGCTTCCACTCACCCAATTCCCATTCACTCCCCAAATCTGCTCCTGAGCCTTCCTTTGCCAAATTCCCCTCCCTTTCCTCTGACTCCCCCAATTCCCTTTGATCTGCAAGTTTCTTTCCATTCCCTGTCACCCAACCGATCTACCCACAAACTCCCTTTTATCTCTTGCAAAGACAGGCAGTGACCAAGTAGCCTGTTTAATGGTCACCGGAAACCCAGCCCCTCAGCAACTTTTCTCCCCTCCATGTTCTACTCTCCAGGGCTGTCCTAGAATAATGGAGTGAACCCATTAGAACTAGGGTGTGAATGGCTCTTGTCATCTTTTAATAAAAGAGTGTCTTGTGCTCTGCTCATACTTTCAAACCTCTTTAATTTCTTGAAACCCATAGCATTGGTTTGTTTGCTTTTTCCCAGTCTGGCAGTTTGATATCGGAACGCAGCGCATGCCTGCTTCTGCAGCGTTTTGTTGCTGCTGGTTCCCACCCAGGGCGTCTTGTTCCCTGATCTGGTATTTCTGTTTCTTGACTTGAACTGCAATTTCCTTTGAAACTTCTCCTCTGTGGGAAATACAGCCCACAATGACAATGTTCTGGTCCTGCTCTGATGAATAGCGGCTATGGTCTTAAATGCATGGGAGCAGTCCTCGACGAGGCAAGCGTTGGCTTCTTCCTGTCTGCAGCAGAGAAGCATGAAGAAGAATCTTCAAAGGCTCAGGAAACATTTGGCCCAAAGCACTAATAGACCCTGGGAACTACCTGGAGATCAGAAGAACTAGATGGTACCCTGCTACCACTATCTACTGCTCTGATTGGGATCACAATTTAAGGTCCTGGGCAAAGTGGGAAGAAAAAATATTACAAAATAAAATTCAAAATCACAAAAAGACCAGAGTTATTGCTTGGACAGAAACTGGTAGAAACCCCAAGATTGCCCCTAGACATTATACAAGCCTGGAAGTAAACCCACCCCCTGGGATCAATTTTCGGCCAAACATGAAAAGACTTATAAAGTGAACCAAAGCCCAAGGGAGGAATGTGTTTCTCAGAACAATAATTTATACAAAATCAAAAGGGTGGTCTTTGCTCGAAAGCAACACCCAGAGGGCCGGCAGAGGTAGAATAGGATGAAGGAGGAACAGCACCCATGGAGGAAGGGGGAGACATGCTGTTATACCGTGAAGATTGCAATTAATGTCCCCACTCCACCCCCAGCCCCACACACATTTCAGACACTGCATCAACTTGGATACCATATCCACGAGAGCCCACTTTGGGTGGGGGTTCTCAGGAGAGACGTCTTTCTCTCTCTCCTCACTTACTGGGTCAAGTTGTCTTTGTGTTCTCTTGTGTGTAGCAGGGATCAACTCTTGTTCACCCTTATGCCGAAGCTCTGAGCGCTCCAACCCTAGGCAGGGGGATTTCATTAAACTGCCCACTTTGACAGATGCTACTCCTAGGACGTCCTGGTGGCATTGTGATTCCATGTTAGATTGCGAACTGTACAGCCCGCACTTGAAAAACCATCCACTCTGAGGGAGAAAGATAAGCCTGTCAATTCCCTTGAAGAGTTACCATCTCTGAAACCCAGAGGGGCAGTTAGTTCTACTCTGGCCTGACTCCCACCAGCATGCCCCATCTTCTGGAACCTGAAGAGCTGTGAGGAAGAAAGCATCGCTGGTGGACACAGGGGCAGAGCGAATTCTTGGGGGTTACTGGCATGGGGAGCTTCTAATCCTAGCATATTTAAGTAATTCTTAAATCTCACCCACACATTATTTGAAACTTTGCTTCAGTGTCTACTCTCCTGGGAGCCTAGAAAACTATGCTACCCAGCATGCATCTGTGTGCACACAGCGGTAGTCATGCCTGTGTGTATCCAGGTGTGTGTACGTATCTATGAGTGTGTGCTTTTGTGCTTGGGTTTATGGTACTCGGGCAAGTGTGTGGGTGTAACTGTGAGAGTGGGTAGTTGGGTGTGCACACACAAGCGTGTGTTTGCATGAGATTCTGGGAGTGTGTAGACTCTGCCATGGGTGGAGTGATGAGCGCCCCAGACCCCTCTGCTCTTCCTGGTGGGCTACTGCCCCCTCTTCCACCCTGGCTACCGATACCACAAGTCCCTGGAGGATCCCAACGTAGCAAGTACTTCCTCTTTTCCTTTCATACATAGTGTGATATCATCATAGTTAGTTATATATTGTTGCATAATAAATGACCCCAAAAACGTAGTGGCTTAAAACAACAATCATCATTTCCTCTTGTTGATTGATACATATGTTGGTAGAGTTGGGTGGGGTTATCACCTATTTGCTCTGTGCAACATGAGCTAGGGTAACTCAACTGAAGCTGGATGGTTGAGTCACAAAGTGCTTTAGATGGCCTGTCAGCTGGTATTAATCATTGATGAGAGCTCATCCAAGGCGGTTGGCTGGGGGCTGCTTCACAGCGTGGCAGTTGGGTTCCAAGACTGGATGTCCCAAGTTGTTCAAGAGGAAACCCAAAGCGTGACCCAGTCTCAGATCTCCCAGGACATCACTCTGTTTCCTTCTAGGCCACCAATGCCAGCCCCAATACAAGGGAAGATGTCTTAGGATAGGTTCTCTAGAGAGACAAAACTAGTGAAGCTTACATGTTAAGAAAATGGCTCAAACAGTTGTTAAAACAGACAAGTCCAACTACAGAGGTCAGATGTTAGGCTGTAAGCTTCTCCTGACTCGTGTAGCTATGGCGTGATGAACCCAAGATCGGCAGGAAGGTGACAGGCTGGTGACTGCAGAGGTGAATGAATCTACAGTTAGAATGTGAGGCTGTGACTGCAGAGGTGAATGAATCCAAAGTAAGCAGTTCAGATGGTAGGCTGCAGACAACTTCCAGGATTGGCCCACAATATGGTAGGCTGTTTGGCTCAAGTCCAAAGAACCAAAGGTCAACGAGCCAGATGCAGGGTCCTAACCAAGCAAAAAGCAAGCAAGACTTTCCATACTATCCATTTATACAGGATGCAGGCTACACCTCTCCCGAGGAAACTTCCTTTCAGCTGACTGAATCAGGGCTTTGACCTGAGTAAAAAAATAATCTTATAACTGATTGGATGTGATTACCTTGTATGATATCAGATCATGGTGAATTAATGAAACCAAACAAAAGCAAACTTACTGCTATTGAGCCAATTCCTACCAGATATTAACTGCCCACCATTAAGAATCCTGACCCAGCAAAGTTGACACAAAGCCTAACTGTTGTAGAAGGGAAATCAGACATCAGCCCTCAAGTGGAGCAGGACAGAATGTGCCTGAAAGAGATTAGACTCATAGTCAGCTAGAGACAGGGCCACCTCCGCGACTACGGCCTTCAGTCATCCTCATTGTCTCCTACTGAACTTAGCCCTGTGGTCGAAGAATCAACTACGTAAGCTCCAAAGGGCAGCCTTTCCCCAGTGATAGAGTCCACGAGGAGGAATGGGCACAAGG
>NW_022103913.1:7866336-7891431 GCF_000313985.2 Echinops telfairi
GTGTGTGTGTGTGTGTGTGTGTGTGTGTGTGTATCTTTGCTGCAAACATATCCACTGATGTGGTAAAACATACAAGAGGCAAAGTTATAAATACTTTGTAGACAGAACCAAATTTCGTGAAGGAATGAGTCACTAGGCCCGAGTGATCAGGACCATAGTCTTGGGGGACATCAAGGTCTATTGGCATCAAATACCTCACCAAGACGATGCTCCAGTGACTGGAATCCTAAAAGCTGGCGAGCAGCCCTCTAAAGTGCAAGCACTGGTCTCTCCCCACCCACAGGAAAGGAGGGTGACAAACAACGAGTCCAATGAATTAATGGGCCACACCAACATCAGCTTCCATGACCCTGAGACCAGAAGAACCAGATGGTGCCTGGCTGCCAGTATCAGCTGCTTTGAAAAAGATCACATTAGAAGTTCCTCACAGAGCGGGAGAAAAACATGGAACAAAAGGTGGAGCACCCACAACTACGGGCCTTAGTTACGCTTCAGGTCCGACCTCAACTAACCCTGTGGTAAAACAATGAACAACGTAAGGGCAGAAGGGCAGTGTCCAGCCAACCCCAAGTTCAGAGGGTTAGGAGAGAAGGAGCACCAAACAGGGAGAAAGCAGAGTGCTGAGGGTCTGTCGAGGGAATGGCAGAGGGGAGCTGAGACAAAATGTGCGTGGATTGCTGAGGGGAAGACGCGGAGGCACTCTGCACAAACCGTCACCTCATTCACCCTAGCAGTTTTTCAAAGGAAAGAGAAGCCCTTGAGGACTTAAAAACATTGAACGTGGTAAGCGCTTCTGTGCACGCGCACGTGCTTGAGTGTGTGTGTGTGTAACTATGGGTCTGCACAATAAAAGATGTGTGAGACTGTTTGTATAGGCAGGTGTGTGTTCAGCAGCACCAAAGCACATCCTCTGTACATGGCGGAACTGGTGTAGTGCTCCTGTTCTGCGATCCAAAGATCCAGGGAGCACACTTTGGATCCCTGCCAGATTTCCCAACAGAACGCATGACCCAGTGATTCCTTTGTGCACTGGGAAAAGGAGATGAACCCCAGAGCCCAACCTTAAGGTAGCCCTCCCACCTCCTTCTCGGACCTGCTGAGATACCCCATGTCCTCTGTAGGAACCGCTTACAACTCAGGCTCAGATGGACCCAGTGGAAAAGAGCCGGGCCTTCCTCGGAACTTCTGTGCAGCCTGAACTAGTCAGGCCCAGGACACCTTCAGCTTCAGACGTCATAGGAAGACACCCTCCCCATGTGAGCCAGGCCACCCGGCCCCAGAGCCACATGAACAGAAGCTATCGAAGACCCGCTCCAGCCTGGAGTCCTTTCCTCCATGTCTGGGGCATCGGGGTTGGCCAGGGCCAGAAAGGATTAGAACAAAAACAGGCCTTACCAGGAGTTGGCTTATAAAATAACCTGGACTCGAGGTGGTTCCAACTCCTTGTCTTTCTTCAGCTCCTCAGCAGGAGAGCAAAGAAAGAAGTGAGGAAACAATCCTCGTATCGACCATTTGTAATTGGTCCCTTTTGTACTTTTTCCTTGCTCTGGGCTCTGTCTTTCTGTCAGAACTTAGTCCAACCGTACGTAACAACAGTAACGACAAAAACAAACAGTACTTTAACAAGATAAACGTGTGTCTGTCATTTAGAAGTCTGGAGGCAGGAAGTCCAAGGCTCTACCATGACCACAGGGGTCCGGGCTCCCTCTGGTTCACTGTTCCACACTTCCTAGGGGAAAAGCCCCATCTTCAAGTCCAAGGTGGATGCTGGAGCTCCAGCCATCACATCACTGGACCTGGTAATTCTTCGCTTTATTCGTGTTCAAACACTTGATTGTGAAGTGGGTGAAGGTTTACAGAGAGGATCATCATGATGATTACAGTCAAGGAGTCAGACACATCCTGTTCTATCTGATTCATTAGAATCTCCTCAGTGTAATATCACACATCTCACTTCCTCCCTCTGTTGTCTCTCTCCATTCCTTCTTCTTTCCTAACCCTTAGGAACTTTGTCCTTGGGTAAATGCTGCCCCTTGATACCAAATGGCTGATTATTCTAAGACATGCCCACATAAGTAGTGTTATTATTCCCCTTATAGACCTGTCTATTGTTTGGCTGAAAATTGGGCCGTAGGGGAGAGTTCAATCCCAGACCCCAAAATGACCCAGGATGACTTTGGATTTTCACAGATTCCACATCCACTTGACTCTAGTCAACCAGCAAGCTTGGTCTCCTCCATGATGTAGAGTTTAGTTCAACATTTCTCTCCACTATATCGAGGAACTACAGCTCAGTTGGTAGTGGTAGCCCAGCACCATCTAGTTTTCCTGGCTAGGTGTTGTGGAGACTGATACTTGCATGGACCATTAGTCTCTTGGAGCAATTGTTCCCACGTTTCTTTGATTTCATCACTCTGGAGAGGGTGAGACAATAGTTGCACCTTAGATAGTCGCTCCAATCACTACTCACTAAAATAGCATGTAGACTTTGTGGACTAGTTGTGCCAATTGACTTTGGTGTCCCCAAAGACTACGGTCCTGAGCCCTCAGGTCAAGTGACTCATTTACTGAAAGTACCTGGTTATGTCCAATAATTTGTTATAGCTTTGATCCCTGTATACACCACCACACTCATGGATGCAGCTGCTAGTTGCAGCAAAGGTAAAACTCATGTACAGGTATCCTCTGTCAGGCACATAGAGAAGTAGAGACACAGAGCGATGCACTCAGCCCACATGCCTATCCTGGCATCCATGCGTAGATCACCATTATTGCAGGATTATGTGTATAACAGTAATTGCCTCTATTGCCTTTACCTCTTTCACGCTCCTTAGCTTCCTCATATGCCTGCACCATTTGTTGTCCTCCCCTCCACCCAAGCGCTTGAAATTTATCTGACTTCCTTTCCACATGAAAGGTCTATCGCTACACGATCCCCTCTGTTTGCTCTGTAATTGTCTTCATTACAAGTGATGTCTCTGGTTTCTATTTTCAGCCTTAGAGGTCTGTTTGACCTTGGCTGCTTCTATATGTAGATTGACTTCCGGTGGCACTGTCATGTGTGCTCATCTCAGGCTGTTGTCTGTCACTGTTGGTTGGTTCTCTGTCTGAAGAACTCCCTTTAGTATTTCTTATCAAGTTGGTCTGGTTTTTGCAAATTCCTATAAGTTCTGTTTATCGGGAGCTGTCCTAACTTCATCACCTAACAAATTCCCGGTCAGACAAACCCCTGGTCCTTGGTGGAGTTCCTGTCAGTCTCTAGGTTGTCTGAAATAAGGATACTTTTTCCAGGAGCACATGCTCATATTGTAGCTAAAGTTAGGGTGCTCATTCCTGAAAGAAATCCTTTTGGGCCCAGAGGACAACTGGAGACCAGGCGGCTGGTGATAGAAGCAGTTCTTGCCTATCGGGATCCAGCACGGTGCTGCGTTCTGCTGGTCTGACGAGGTGGATTTCACATGCCTCAGACACAGGAGTGATGCACCCAGAGCTGGGAGAGCGAGCAGGTGCTGCACAGAAACAGGAGTGTGAACAGCTGCTGAGTGGGCGAAGGTGGGGGCCCGCCACATTTCTGGTCACCAGGAAAGTGTGGAGAAGAAAACCTGTGCCACCTGTGTAACTGGAAGCCACTGGGCTTGCTCTTTTGACAGCCAGGCTGCTTGCTAAGGCTCATGATGGCGGCACAGGGCCAACTCCCCGTCTGACTCCTCCTTTCTATCTGCCTTGGTTCAGCTTCTTCTCCTAGTTGGTCCTCAATCCCCTGCGCTGTCATTTCCTCCTAAGCTCAGGGTTCCCGAATGATTCACTGCATCTGTTTCATTTGGTCTCTTGTGTCTTTGTTGTAGAAGATTTGTGTCATATGTCTACCTACACTGCCATCTTGTCAAAGTCCCTGACCAATTTTTTAAACTGGAAAACAAAAAGCTTCTTGAGGCATAATTTACATAAATTAAAACACATGCCTTTTACATGTAGAGTTTGAAAGGTTTTGACAAATGTAATTACCCATATAACCACCTCCACAGATGAGATAATAAAATATTCACAGCTCCCTACAAAGTTTCTCATGTATTTTTATAGTCAACGGTTCCCTTGCCATTACTATAAATTCATTTTCCTGCTCTAGAACTTCATATAAATGTCATCATTTAGTATGTATTCTTCTTTAGCTTAGTATAATGATTTTGAGATACAGTGATACCTCAGTTGTCTAACTCAATTCATTCTAAATTTGCATTTGAATACTGAAAAGTTTGAGAATGGAACATATTTTTTCCATTAGAAATAATGGAAAACTAAATGATTGGTTCTGAGGTCCCCAAGTTAGACTTATAAGTTCATATTTCCAGGACTTTAAATCACTGTGGAGGCTTTTAGCCTCTTTTTGTGCCACCATCTCGGATACTCTTTCACCATTGCATTGTTTCTGGTTTATGCAAATTGACAGCAACTTCTCAACTTCTTTTATGGTCTGGGCTCTTTGTTTCGTGGTTAATGATTGCACACCTTTTGCTACATTAGCCTCTTTAATAACTTCCCCCCCAAAAAAATATTGATGTTGACTTAGCCATGTTGTATTCAGCTGCCAAATTAGACAAACAGTGACCTGATTGAAATTTCACAATGATTTCTTTCTTTAACTCAATCGTAATTCTCATCATTTTCCTCTTAGCTTTACTGCTGGGATCACTTTCTTTGAAGCCGTCCTTACGGCATTTTATGGAAATTAAGCCCCCAAAAGACACAATGACGATGGCTTCCGCACACTCACACGCACTGCACAATGTCTGAGAGAGAGCCACACGTAGACACTGGAACTGGAACGCCACCCCTTGGTGGCCCAGGTGAGACTCAACGTGTGACTCCCTCTCGGCCCGGACGAGCACAGTTACAAACACCTAACCACACTAGCTGCAAAGAAACCTGGCAAATGGGTCCCTAGGGTTAAGAGGTAGTTTGGATTTTTAAAAATTTTATTTTATGGGGAGAAGGGATATTGGGGGACAACTAATAGTTCCAGTTGATAGACGGAGAAGCCAAGATTCAAGAAGCAATGATTTCCCCAAAGTCATCCATTGCTCCATGTTGGGGTAATTGAAGTCACAGATTTAGAACCTTTTCAGTTGACTACCATCTCCAAAGACTGCTTCACACGCAGGGGGATTCCCAGGTGATCAATGCCCTTACGATGTGCGATAGTGGCATGGGGTCTGAGTGACAATGCTGATAGAACGAAGCCTTTAACAACATCACTGTCACCACACACTGCGGCAATCCTCTCCCCCAGGTGTCAGCTAAGTCTCACATCCATGCTGTGTGCTGCTTACTCTCAATAGGCCCATTTCTCAGATGTCCAAGGTTGGGTAGTGAGCCAAATGGCATCTAGAAGGTTCCCCATTTCTCTTTAGCTCTGCTGAAAACAAGTTCTTACCACAGGGAGAAATATGCCCTAGCTTTTCTCAACATCCTTATGAACAGGTCGAAGGAGGTTCCATGTTGACTCTCCTAAATAAACAGTCTTTCAGATCCCTGCTCTCGACCTTGGGGGCCTGCTCAGACCCTCACTCTCCTAATTCGCTCAGTATTTTTTTCTCCTCATAATTCCACTTTCCTCCATTTCATGCCTATAATGTATTAACATAAACAACGGTGCTGACAGCAGCTCGGCTCTAACTGGCTCATGCTGGAATCTGACTGATGATTTTCATCAGGGAAAAAGACTAAACAGGTTAAGATGATTAAATTTTCTTAAACCTATAGCTAAGTCTAATCAAAGCCATTTGGCCAGAGGTGTGTGCGTGTGTTTTCCTTTGCTGGAAGGTTGATTGGCAGTTTCATATGGATGAATATGAATTCTCAAGGAGTCCCATTAAAATAAGGCATTTCCCGCAACTTCCATACACTAGCATGGGCCGTTCCACCTCTGTCTGGGCCGGAACCGTCCTTTTCCCTGGGAAGCAGCTGATGGTGGGAAGAATCGTTCTGCGTGTCTACGTATCATTCTGCCCCTGTGGTTGTGTCCTCCCTCGAGGTAAGTTCTTTTATCACCAGAGTTCTCGGTGTGGAGTAACTAGGAAGGCGCCACAGCTTCCTCCTTCCCAGACCTGGGCCAACTCTTGGCCCTTTCTGGACTTCAGTTTCCCCGTCCGTAATGTTGGGAAGGTGGCCTGAAGATCTCCTGTTGTTTCTCCAAGTCAGTGTGTGTACGTGGCAGGGAAGGATCGGCAGGAATCAATCAGCACCTGTGTGAGTGAGGTTCGTTGTCACATCATGTTCATAAAAGTTCTGCTGCTCTCTCCAAGATCTGCCTACCTTTACATGGCAGGAGCCTCGATGGCATGAAGCTAAGTGCTTAAACGCTCACCCAGAGGCCAGCAGGTGGAACTCACCAGCGCCTCCGTGGGAAAAAGGTTCTGGCAGTCTGCGTCCATCAGGAAACCCTAAGGAGGAGTTCAACTCTGTCTTACAGGATTGATTATATGTCAGAATTAACTCCACGGATGGCGTACCGCCCCCCCCCCCTTTTAGATGATATGTTCTGACGTTATACGGGTGCACACAGGAATAGCTTCAGCTTTCCCTAACCCACATCTTCCAGTATCCTCTCAGATGTTAGGTTTGCCCTTCACAGTGTTTCAGAGGGTCCTACAGCCGGGAATTCCATCCCAGTCTCAGCTATTTACGGAGCCCTGCTGGCACAGTAGTCAACCATCCCGTTGGTGGTTTGAAACCACCAGCTACTTCATAGGAGAAGGATGGGGCAGTCTGCTCCTGTAAAGATTACAGCCCTGGAAACCCAAGGGGCAGTTCTATCTGTCTCAGTCATTATGTGTCGGGCTATATTCAAGGCTAATGTGTTTGGCTCAGTTTTGGTCTCAGCTATGTAGAAGGCCAATCCTAAACAATTTAACATTTCATTCTCACTTTCAGTCACACTGTGGTGTGTGCTTTTGTGTACGCATGCGTGCATGTGCTAGAGCCACTGTGCTAAAGGCTGAGCTCTCCATATAGCCTCCCCTGACACTTGTCTACCATGACACTTCAGTCAGGAGCCTGGAGTAGGGAAGAGGGAATGCTGTAGCTTTCATCCTTCCACTCCGCCTCTCCTGGGACACCCCACGTTGAAGGAAGAATCGGAAGATGTGAAATCCTGTTTGTGGTTCTCCCTAGGCTGTCACTAGGCAGTAATTGTGCCTTCTGTAATATTGGGAATTCAAATGCTGAGCCCAGCAGGCAGGTCTCATCAAGAGAGCTTGAGGTCCAGTCCCTCCTAGAGTGTCTACATGGTCAACACCGCCCCCGGGGCACTCTCGTGGATGACTGCTCCTCTGCTTTTGCGCTTCCTCCTTTGACACACACCACTCCAGCCAGCCTCCACTCTCAGCCTCTGGAAGGAAGTAGGTGGTGGCTTTCATGTTTCAAACACTCCAAAAATTCCAAGTAGTATGCGCCACGAGTGTTCCCACCACAGTCTTCTCTACTATGTGTATCAAGATAAACATGGATTTCTGAAGCTTAGCATATATCACTCACTGGATACTTTTGAAGCTCTACTAACCTGTTTTGGGTACGAAGTCCCTTTCTTCTCCCAAGGAGTGATGGAAATGGTACAACTCAAAACTCTCTCTTGTTTGATGCACTCTGGAGGTAGGTGATGAGGTCACTGGACTGCTTATGCTACCGTTAATCTGCGGGGATATGGCTGGCAGCTTAGGTTATACATATATTTTGAAAAATAACTTTTAGGATTATTCCTAGTACTCGTCCTAGCAAAAAAAAAAAAAAAAGAGCAAGCTAAACCCAAAGCAAGCAAAAGAAAGGAAATAATAATGATGAGTGTAGAAATCAATAAAATAGACAATGAAAGCAACAGAGAAAATCATTTAAAAACAAACAAACAAGTTATTTGGGGGGGAAACCCTCAATAATGTTGACAATGTCTTAGCTAGACTGAGCAAGAAAAAAAGAGGAGACTCAAATAAATACATCAGAAAAGAGAGGGGAAACATCACTAGTTACCTTACAGAATCAAAAATAATTATAAGGGAACACTACAAACAACTGTCTTCAATATGGACTGCAACTCAATATAAAGAAAACAAAAATTCTCACAACTGGACCTATAGATAGGTGGCATAAGGGCTCAACATTGGACTGCTAACGGCAAGGTCTACAGTTCAAAACCACCAGCAGTTCCAATAGAGAGAGACGAGGTTTTCTACTTCCATAAAGAGTTTCGGTCTCAGAGACTCCCGGAGCAGTTCTCCTCTGCCCTTGGCATTGCTCTGGGTCAGCATGGACGCCATGGCAGCGAGCGTGGTTTCAGAGTTTGGACTGATGGACAACATCATGATAAACGGAGAAAAGCTAGAAGCTCTCAAAGACTTCATCTTGCTCGGATCCACAACCAATGTTCAAGGAAGCAGCAGTCAAGAGAACAAATGATACATTGTACTGGGCAAATCTACTGCCCAAGACTTTAAAGAGCAACAATATCACTGTGAGGATTATGTCTGACTCAAGTGAGGGTGTTATTAACTGCCTGATATGCATGTAGAAGTTGGCCAATAGATAAAGAAAATCACAAAAAATTGATGCATTCGAATTATGGTGCTGACAAAGCAGATCAAAAGTACCACAGAACACCAAAACAAGCAAATCTGCCTTGGATGCTCCATCGACATAAGGATGGCGAGCCTTCATCTCACAGACTGTAGATATGCTCCCAGAGAAGAACACCAGGCTGGGTAAAGTAGAGAGCAGTGAAAAAGAGGAAGATCCTCAGTGAGAGAAATGAGCACATGGCTGAAGCAATGGCTCAACCATAACAAGGTGGGTACAGGTAGCACACGACGGGACACTGTTTCATACTTTTGTACGTGGCATTTCTGTGAGTCAGAGATGGCTCAACGGCTCCAAATAAGAAGCAACTGTCTACTAACAAATTCGGTAACTTAAATGAAATGGGACATTTAGCATGAAACAAACTATAGGACTGACTCAAAGAAAGAAAGAAAAGAAAATCTGAATAAACTCATAACAAGAAAAGCGTTAGTCATTTTATATCTTTTCACAATGAAAAACTCAGGTCCAGATGGCTGCCCTCAGGAATTATAGCAAACACTTAAAGAAGAATTACTAGTAATTCTTCACACACTCTACCAAAAATACCAAAGGAGGGAATATTTTAAACTAATTCTGAGATCAGAATTATCATGATGTTGAAACTAGACAGACATTCCGAAAGAAAACTGACAGTGAATAGCTCTTATAAATATAGTATCAAAAACACTTAACAAAATTTTAGCAAACTGAATTTAGCAACATATAAAAAGGATTATATACCACAATCTAGTGGAATTCATCCCAGGAATGCATGGTTGGTTTAACACCTGACTATCAATTAATACACCACTCAGGCAGTCCCTGGTTTATGAAGGAGATCCATTTCTGAATGTATCTTCAAGAATCAGTAAGCAGTCAGAATAGGTGCGTACAGTTCTTTAGTGCAAGAAAAGGCTCAAAGACTTTTCCATGATTATAAGTTGCATATGCAGCCAGTGAAGGTGGTATGATGAAGAATCTGTTGCAAGTAGGTGTTGGTTCAAATATTTCAAAGCAAGACTTCATGGTGTTTCTTTCTAGTGCCGTCATGGCTGAGGAAGCTCGAAGGTGGAAGTGGCCACACACAAAGAAGGTCGCTGGCTGTATTGCTTTGAATGCGTGTGGCTTTCCACAGTCCTGCAATGATGCAATCTCCAGGCTCCTAAAAGTGTTCTCTATGCCTCTTCTGAGTCTCCCATTCCAGAGCTTTAACCCATCAATTTTATGTTCTAGTTAGCGTAATGAATCACTCAAATTGTAAAAATTCAGATCTGTTCCTGTTTCACTCCAATAGTCATGATAGAAACAGTTCAAATCCATGCATTAAAAGGGAAATCAGAGCTGTCCATAAGTTGAACATCCATTACCTGAGGACTGTCTTTCGGAGTAAAACAGAGGACACCAACAATGATCTTATCAATAGATACAGAGAGAGCATTTGACAAAAACCAAGGAGGAGAAGAAAAAGGCACTCGTGGATGGGGGGGAATGAAACTAAACAAGACATAAAAGAAGGCTTTATTTGGGGAATGCATAGAGACTACAGAAGTTGTTTTCAGAAAGGGGCTGGGGGATCAATCTGTGAAGAACCTTGCATGCCATGAGCATTTTGAGGAGGGCGTTAGCATAATAAAAAGTGGTATTTTAGGAAGCGAATCTGGACCAAATTATCCCGTGAGGACTCCAGTGAACCCAAGGTCCAAAGTAAGAACCAGCAGCATTTTGGGAAGAATGTGTTGTGATCTCTTTACTCCAGCGAAGACCCAGGTTTTGCAGCTGAACGTGCATACAGTTTCTTGAGACCTTCGTTAAGAAAATGAAAAGAAAATTCCAAATCAGATTTAGGTGCAGAGTATTTACTTAAAATGAGAAAAGAAATCACAACAAATTACAAGCTGCCCATAGCTACTCCAAGTCATTCAATCCAGAGAGAAAATGGAACGGAGTCAAAGTCAGAGTGAAAGACGGAGGCATCTTAACCTGCTGAAGTTGGCATATTTGACTTTTGCAACTGTAAATATATATACATTTACATTATATATATATAATGTAACATTATATATTATATATACATATAACATTATATATATATATAATGTTACCGTAGCCTCATGCTGATGCTGCCCAGTAGTGTGCCAGAACCAGCCTATAGAGGCACATAGGAACCACTTGTTAATCTCTCTCCCCAACCTCAGGGTCACTGGTGCCATATTGGTAGCTTTGGATTGGTTAGGGTGGAAGTATTCACACCACAACAATCAGCAGTCACTACAAATTAAGGCAGGTTGTTGAACATTTGATAGCACACTGAAAAAACCCTCTACATATGGTCTAAGTGTGTGCAGTGAATGTCTGGTCCTTGGTACAAAGTTATCGTCAGTGGCCATCATTTCTGGCTCAAAGCCATAGAGCCAGCATCACACAGGGAGAGAACGTTTGATGGTAGCGATCTTCAGAGCCTTGCTTATATGTGCTGTCACCCCGCCCCCACCTCTTACTATACCCCCTTCACCCTCCTCTCTGCCCTGTCTCTGCCCTGTCTCTGCCCTTGACTAATCAGAAGAAAACGAAGCTCTGCCAGCATCTCTGTGCATGTAAGAAGAGCACATTTCAGGTGAGGACTGCCGGTGAGCCTGGGTCTTTCTCCAGGCATTAGGATCCAAGAGACAGCATCCCAGGTGAGGGAGGCCCTCTAAGCCACTGCCCAGGCTATGGCTGACCTCAGAGCCCTCCAGGATAATGACCTCAAAGACAAAGCAGCCCCTCATACTGGTTCTTCCTGGTTCCGTCATGGCTGAGGAAGCTCAAAGATGGTGGTGCCCACTCAAAGGTGGCGGCTCATTATGTATCTTTAAAGCGTGTGCCATTTTATACCCCTCTCCATAATTCAATCTCGTGCACCAGGCTCCCGAGAAGGCTCCATAGACTTCTTCTGTCTCCCATTCCAACAATTCAAACTGTAATTTTCACATTCTGGTTACCATGTTGAATCACCGAAACCATAAAAATTCAGGTCTGTCCTTGGTCAGCTGACACTTCCAGGCTTCCGTACTACCAAACGCAGAGGCGGCACATGTCCTCCCTAGTGCTCCCCTCCTCTGAGTTGTCCCAAGTGTGCTCCTCTCCTGCTGGAGGGGCTCTTCGTTTCAGTGTGGTGGAGGAGGAAGGAAGCTTGCTCCACTCTCTGTGCTCTCTGGCTTTGACCTTCTCGCTCTCTTCCCACCCGGTAGGCATCTTCCTCCACCTCTTTTCTGGACTCAGGGCCAATCTCCGATAAGGAAACGGAGGCTCAGAAATCAGAAGTTTAACCCAGGCCTGTCTGACTCCGATCTCTCTGCCCTTTCGCTCCACTATGTTGCCACTTGAATAGGTGCAGATTCTGTCTCCTACCTGCCTGGAGCCAGGTCCTGTGCAGAGAGCACCCCCACCACTCCTCACAAGCTTCTGCACCACCCAGAAATCCCAGGGTAACTGCCCTCGCTTTAGGGCTGTTGGAGATGAGCAGGTGGGAGACCAGGCAGGATAAGGCCAAAGAAGAGACCTTGGGCAGGGACAGAGCAGTGCCCTGAAGTTGTGGCCATGAGTGATTGGTACTCAGTGGGCATACCTGCTCCTGGGATGCTCCCATCTAGGTGGGTGCTGCTCCAGCCAGATCATCGCTGCCTGTGAGCACACTGGGCCAACTCTCCACATGGAGCTTTGAGAGTCAGCATTGGGCAGCACTAGCGGCTTAAGGACTGTGCTCTGAGCCAGCAGATGTCCAATTGCATCCTGGTATAGCACTACGAGCCAGCCCTGAGACCAGGGGGAAGTCATTTTACCTCTCTGAGGCTCAGTTTACCTGTCTATAAAATTTGGACCCACCTTGCTGGTTATCAGGTTGGGCGTGGGGTGGCTGGTGTTTAAGGAAGATAATGCATGTGAAAAACTAAGTGCCAAGCACTTAGCAACCAAACACAGCAGCTACTACCATTATTGGTAAGATTTCACTGTTCCTGACAAATGCTTACTAACAGACAGTATGGCAGTCCCAGCTTGGGGACTGGGGAAGGGGAGGGGGAGCAGCATTGTTTAATGATTAGACACATACACTTTGAGGTCAAAGCTACTTAAGTGCCTAACTCCAGCTCAGTAATTTACACACTAGGAATTCTGGGATAATTACGTCGTTCTTCTGTGCATCAGTTTCCTCATCTGTAGAATGGGCACAATAATGTTATTTCATTCGTGTCAAGTGCATGTATGTGCTATGTGGACGGTGCAGGGCCAGGCAGCATTTCTTCTGTTGTACATTGGGTCGCCGTGAATCAGAACCGACTGGATGGCATCTAACAACAGGCATTATGGAGAGAGAGAGAGGAAAAAATATGATCCTTCATTAATAAAGGATGAAAAGAATGAACATTTGCAGAGCACTGAGGACAGGGTCTGGCACATTTCACATGTCAGCTATTGTCAGTGGCCAGGTCTGGGATGTGGCTGTCAACTGAGTGAAGGATTCTGGCCCAGTGCTCAGTGGCCCACTGCAGGAGCATTTGTCCGGCTGTGTTCCCCGTCCAGAGGCCGCCCACAGCTGCCAGGCCTCTGTCAGCCACCCCACTAGCCCCACCATTCACTCGGCTCAGATTTCCAATTATTTGTTCTGTTTTGAATTCAAGTGGGATATTAGCAGCAAGTCTGGCTTTATTAATGGCGGCGTCTTTAGTGTTATCGACTCTCTCACTCACTCCTCACTCTCACTCCAACAAGCTCTGCTTCCTTTAATTAAGCCCCGGGCTAAGTGCAGAGCAGGTGATCTGATCTGGCATGGCCTTTGTCTGGAGTCTGGGTCCTTTCTCATGAGCTGGGAAAGGAGATTCCATGTACTCCTGCCTTTGAAGCCTGACATCCATCCCCACAATCGCAGCAGTGGGGCAGAGTGGAGAGCTGAGCCCGAGACGCGGGAGCCTGTCTCTCCCCAGGCAAATTGTACCTGTAAAGCAGGGATGAGTGGCTGAGAGGGTCTGCCATCCCTGCCAGCTCTGTGACACTCGGCACCCACTGAGGACGGAGCAGGCGGGAGGCTCCAACCTACTACAGATTCGTGGGTAGGAGGTGAGAAACCACAGCTCTTGAAAAGAGAGCAAGTTATAGAGGAAAATGGTCCAAACTTCAGTATGACCCAGCCAAGGCTTGGTTTCAGGCTCGGCTGTACCTGCCTTAGCCAGTTACTTTAGCACGGTGAGCCTCAACAGCCTCCTCTGTCAAGTGAGGTGACCGTGTCTCCTTCTCACAGGATGACCGGATGTGGCTCCTCTAAAACAGCAGCCCTGTTACTATTGGACGGTAGGGCAAACAAGCTCTTTGCCGCAACCTCCAATCCGTCTGACTCTCAGCTGCCGCCTCTTCTTGGGAGTTGGAATGGAGTTAATCCTACCCAAGGAGCCCTAGTATCACAGTGGGTTAGCAGTGGTCTTCTAACCCAAAGGTTAGCAGTTCAAACCCACCAACTGCTCCTTAAGGGAACGATGAGGCTGTCTGCTGGTGTGAAGATTTACAGTGTCGGGAACACTAGGGAGCAGGTCTACTCTCTGCCCTGGAGTCTCCATGAATCGGAATGGGCTCGATGGCATTTGGTCTGGTTTGGGTTCTTTCCAATAGGCACTTCTGCCCCTGGTCTTACTTCCATCACTGCACACAGCCCATTGCCATAGATGAGGATTAATAAGGAAGATCACAGAAAAGTGGTGCCTTTGGATTACAGTGTTGGTGAAGAATGCTGCAGGTACGATGGACCACCACAAGATCAAATAAACCTGTCTTGAATGAAGTACAGCCAGAATGCTCCTTAGAAACCAAGGTGGCGAGACTTCGTCTCACGCACTCTGGACACGCTATCAGGAGGGACCAGTCCATCGAGAAGTGTATAGTGCCTGGTAAAGTAGAGGGTCAGGGGGGACAAAGGAAGACCCTTGGTGAGATGGGTTGACACATAGCTACAACAATGAGCTAATACCTAGCAAGGAGCAGGAGGAGGCTCAGGCCAGGGTGGAGCTTCGTCCTGTGTGCACAGGGTCTAAGCCATGAGTCAGAATCAATTAGGGGCACCTAACAACAAATTTCCCGAGGCGTCAGTGACTCTGTGGTAGACTTATCACCTTCCATGAAGGAGCCTTATGTTCAATTCTCAGCCAATGCACCTCCCGCTGAGCTCCACCTACTCACCCTCGGCTGCTTGTGTGCTGTTCTGATGCTGGGGGGCCTGCAGTGGAGCTTCCAGACTAAAGAACAGTAGGAAGAAAGGTCTGGTGATGTGCTCCCAAAACCAGCGCATGGAAACCCTATTGATCACAATAGTCTGGTCCACAACGGATCGCGGAGAAGGCATGGGACTGGGCAGGATGCCCTCTGTTCCTCACAGTAAGTGGCCCATCGGATGGCAAGTCACAACAGCAACTTCCACCCAGTTCTAGAAGAGTCTTCCTCACCATCCCAATCTAGTGCCTGAGTTGGTCAGAACAGTCGGTCTCAGTATGAAAGACGATCATTAGGCTCAGGCTGGCTGAAGCAAAGGAAAGATGGGAAGCTATGCGTGAACCACACTCCATGCGTGGCTGGTTGCTTGCCCATCACACTGGGATCTCTTAAACTCCGTCCCCCACACATTGGCTTCACTGGCTGGCAAGCTCCTCCCTTGAAGTGGCGCGATGGCCATGAGGAGTGCCAGGTGTTTCAATTCTACCAGCTTGGCAACCTCAGGATGAAGAAGGTTCCTCTCTCCTGAAAGCTCGGGCGATGGCTCTAAAGAGACCTCTCATTGGTCTGGTGCAGGCCACATGCCCTTCCCTGAACCAATCATCATGTCCAGTGAGGCGGAGCTCTGATTGGCCAGAGCTGGGCCATGTACCCATGCCTGGAGGAGAGGGCAGGGTAGAATATGATCAGCTCTGCCCAGACCAGATGGGCCTGAGGTTGGGGGAGGCTGTTTCCCCATGGGACACCACGATTCTCTTTCCAGAAGTAGAGGAATGGACACTGGCCAGGCAAAGGCAATTAATGTTTTCCAGAGCTCCTTCATTAAATAAGTCAAGAAAAGTAATAACAAGACAAGACAAGATGGCAAGGGAATGTCTAAAAGTCTTAAGGAGACCACACCAAGCCAGGGAGTGCACGTGTAACGCCGAGCCCAGCAGGCTCTGGGGGACATTGGAACTGAAGAGAGAGGGTGGGATAGGGCAGTTGTGAAGGCTTCCAGAGGTGGAGTGGGGCAGACAGACAGCGGTCGCCATGGAGTGGATCTGGACTCCTGGTGACCCATGTGCGTCACACCGAACTGTGCTCAGTAGGGTTTTCATGGCCCCGATCTTTCTGAAGCAGATCGCCAGCCCTTGCTTCCAAGGGCTCTTTGGGTAGGTTCCACTCAGCAGCCTGTCAATAAGTAGCCCAGCACTTCACCGGCTGTGCCACTCCATAAAGGACTAGAAGTTCGCCCCAAAGAGGAGTGGGATGGGGTTTCCTGGCTACTCTTGGCACAGGCACCTTGGAGATGGTGCAGGACTCTGTGGGCATCATGCAAGGCACAGAGCTACCACTGGCATCCACTGGGGGAGGGGGCAGAGAAGGAGCTGAGGGGGAGGTGACAGAAGGCAGGGCCTTGCCCCTCCAAAGGCCCAGGCTCCACCCATAGGACCTGAGCCAGGAAGATTGCAATCTAATTTACTCATTAGTCTTGTTTCTTCTGTACAAATCAAATCATGGGCTATTTTTCCACATCGTAAATATTGTTTTAAACTCTTGCTCACGGGCAATTAGATTACAAGCATCGCCTGGCGAGCTATACGCCAGTGTGTTTGGCAGCCGCTGGCTGCTTAGCCGGCGGTTCCTTTTAACAATGTTTCCCAATGATTTTTAAGGGTCTTTGCAATCCTCTCCCTAGTGATGCGTGAGGGCCCTTGTCTGTAGCCATTAATCTCTGTAACAGCCGGAGAGAGACTTGGTCTGTGTTCTTTCTCCAATGGCCCCAGCGGATCCCCACTGCCGGCATGTCTCCCTGCTGCTCTGGCCCTGCACCAGCAAGCCCCGCCCGCTCATGGCCTCTGTCTTTGTTCTCAATGCTGGACCAACCCTGAGCACTGCATTCCAGTCATCCCACCTAGCCCCCGTCAGTCTCAAGCCCACATCTGTAATCATCACTTTGCCCAGTGGCACCTGCTTCTCTTGTGCTGTCCTTGGCGGTGCCTCCTCATCTCCTACGGGTGCTCAGAATACTCCTTCTCTTGCTCCTCTCTAATTTCCACTTGGTCCCTTACTCCGCACACAGACCTCTGCCTGCCTGACCTCGCTTATACTTTAGGCCTGATTCTGGGGGCCGCTCTCTCCCTGGAGGTGTGCACGCACTTAACCTCCTTGTCCTGGAAGGGCTTTCTGGCTGCTCCTGTCTGTCACATGTCTGTGGTTTCTCTGAACCTCTACCCGCACCGGGCACAGGTTGGCCTCTCCGTCATCACTTTTACCGAGCACCTACCATGTGCCAGGGGAGACCGCAGGAGTCTACACGATGTCTTCAGTTCCCACAATGATTCTGCAAGGTCTGTATGATTATTCCCACTTTACAGACAAAGACACTGAGGCCCATGGCCATCTCAAGATCATACAGTGTCTGACCCAGACCGTGAGCCTTTCTTCCCTCGGGGAGAGTGATCTTTTTTGCAATCTCCATTGTGTCAGCCAGGGATCCATGCCTCGAGCACTTCAGGAAATCCCCACAACAGCCCCCGTGGGGGGAAGGAGGAGGAAACACAGTCTCAGGGCAGTGGCATGCGACCTCCACAACTCCTCAGCCAACAGTGAGAGTCAAAGTCAGATCTGCTGGCTTCATAGGCCTACTCTTTCTACCCCTTATGCGGCCCGACGCAAGCCTGGGGCCCTGCGGACCTTTGTCCCCAAGTTAGAAGACAGCCTGCTTCCAATGCAGCAGCACCTTCCCAGGGACTGTGCGTCTGCACTGAGCTGTGAGCACAGAGGCGGCAGGGAGTTAGAAACGCACCCTCAAGAGTTCTCCTCAAGAGAGAAGTCCTGACGGCATCCTCCTTCCTTCCACAAATCTCTAGAGAACATTACTCCAGGCTGGGCACCTGGCTCTATTTGCCCCCTGTGCTTTAGAAGGTCAAGTCCATGCACAGCTGGTTTCCCAGTCCAGAGCTCTCTGAGGGAGTGCTCCCAGGCTGGCTGTTCTCCTGGAGAAGATTCCCAAGGCACAGCTGATGTGAGCGGCAGGGCTGGGGATAGAGTCCTGGGGATGCAGGCTCTCCAGCCCTGCACTGAATGAAGAGACACAACCCAGGGTTCCCACAGCAATATCTATCCCTAGGGGATGATGTCCACCTGGCTCTGAAAGAAAGGGTGGACTCTGAGGGCCTGGGAGAGCAATGAGCATACTGTGTGGATGTCTATAACCCCCATCGGGAGCCCCAGAGTGTGCTGCTCCTGCCTGAGATTAGGAAATGCACATAGAAGCCTCCTAACTCAGGTCACCCACCCCTGGGTCTGGCTCTGACACTCCTCTTTAAACCTCCCTGCAGTGGCTTTTTGATCCCTAATGGCATAGTGCTTATGCTTTGGACTGCTAACTACAAGGTCAGGAGTTTGAAACCACCAGCCCATTCTTGGGAGAAAGACAGGCTTTTCTGCTCCTTAAAAAGTTACAGTCTCTGCCCCGTGATGTACAGTCCTTTTCTACAACGTCGGAAATCAAGCTGTGCCTGGAGCCTGCGTCTGTATATTCCTATAGCTTCTCAGAGTCCTGAGCGCAATGCCTGAGGAGACAAACCAGGCAGGGAACAGGTCCAACAAAAAAAAGTTACAGCCTCAGAAAGTACCAGGGGCAGTTCTACCCTGTCCTAAGGGGTCACTATGAGTCAGCATGGACTAGGTGGCAATTTGTTTGTTTGTTTTTTGGCTAAGCTGGGCTTTAACCTACATCCAAGGACACTGTGAGTGCCTCCTCAGGAAATGTCTGTGCCTTTTGAGGGACACTGTTGCCCACGATTGGCAACCTTATAATGAAGGCATTTTAAGAAAATTGAAAACTGCATCAGTGGGGAAAAGCCAAGACGGTTGCACCCAGGACATTTTTATTTTTTAATCCTGATAATGCACCTGCCCATTCTTCTAGAGTAGAAAGAGCTGGCCTGCAAATATGTCAGTGGAAAGCTTCATCTCATCCACCCTACAGCCCCCATCTTGCCCTTCAGATTTCTTCTTGTTTCCAAAATTAAAAAGAAGCCCTAAAGAGGAATCTGATTTGAATGCCACGAGGATGCCAAACTGTCATTCCGATGTGGTATAAATCAAAGAAAGAACAATTATTTGGAGAAGGGTTAAAAATTCACCACCATCGAGTGGATTCCAACTCATAGTGTGCCTGTACAACTGAACAGAACTGCCCCTGTGGGTTTCTGAGACCCTGACTGTTTAGAGATGAGAAAGCTTAGCTTTTTTCCACCTGAGCAGGCTGTGTTAATCCAGGTTGACTAGAGAAACAAATCCCGAGACACTCATATGTGTACAAGAAAGAGATTTATATAAAAGAGCAATCATATATTGAGAAAACCTCCAAGCCCTGTCCAGATCAAGTCCATAAGTCTGATATCAGCCCATATGTCTGATACTAGTCCATAAATTCTGCTTTAGACTCACACAGCACATGCAATGATGCCGAATCCAGGAAGAACACAGGAGAGTGGGTAGAAAGTCTTGTGGATCCAGTGGCAGTGGAAGCATCTCTATGTGTCTCCTCCAGCTCTGAGTGTCTCAACAGCAGGAAAGGAAAGGCAGAGAGGCCAGTCTGGCCTCCAGTGAGCTATTTTTATCCATTGCGCCTCCAAATGGAGTCATCCAGCTGTGACCTGATTGACAGGCTAGACTCCACCCCTTCACTCAAGTTGACAGGAGATTATGTCACTGCCACGCAGGTCAATAACCACTACACCAGCAGGGATCCTGGGGAAAGGTTATAGAGGTGGAAACACTGCCTTCAGATGTTTATAGACCTACATGTAGGAGGATATGTTGAGAAACAATAGCTTCACATTTTGATATTCTGTTTCATGGATGTTTCTATGATTTGTGGCAATAATTATTGACTCACTCATATTTCTTTCTTTGCCTTGGCTGCTAGGAAATGCAGAGTCAATATTCATCTTATCTCTCGTAACAATGTAAGGCTTTATATTGCATACTCTGGGACACTGTACTGACCCCTGACCTTATTATTATTATTATTTTCTATCTTGATTTCCTGTTAGCTCCAATGTGGTAGCTAGATAATCTGTGGTCAACTTGAGACTATTAAGAGAGAAGGGGTGGAGGTTAGCCTGTCAATCAGGTCACAGCTGGATGGCCTCATTTGGAGACCACAAAGAAGACCAACAGCTCACTAGAGGCCAGCCATGCGCTCTGCTTGTCTTACTGTGAGACGTTCCTGTTGACAGACCACACGGAGCCATCCTGATGGAGCCAGAGCCCTGGAGCTGGAGGAGACACATGGAGAACCACACCAGCGCTGAGATGCCTCCACCACCATTGGATCCACGGGACTTTCCACCCACTGGCCTGTGATCTTCCCGCATTTGGCGTCATTGCAAGTGTTGAGTGAGTCTGAAGAGGAATTTGTGAAGTGGTGTTGGATTTATGTGCTCGTGTTGGACTTGTGGACTTGATCTGAACTGGGCTGCGATGTTTTCTCAAGACAGAATTGCTCTTTTATATAATGCTCTTTCTTATACACATATATGTCTAAGAATTTGTTTCTCTAGTCTACCTAGACTAACGCATCCAATTTCCTCATATACCTTTATTAAATTATCTTAGAATGACTGTATTCCTGTAGCAAATCTAAAACCTAACATATTCTTGTTGTGTGGCTTGAGAAACGTTGGTTAACCTCTCTGAGCCTCAGCTTCCTAGATGTTGAAGTGAGAAGAGGGGCAAATATCTCATAGTCCTTCTGTGAGGATTAAATAAGATTGTAGGGGCCACACACATGGCACAATGCCTGGAACACAGTTACTGCTCAGAATTGTGAGCGAATATTTATAGTCAGTGGTTTTGATGAATCCATTTTTAAATTCTTTTTGATCTCACGAGAAGGTCAGAGGCTAAGAGTGACTAGGACGTCAGGTGACATTTAGCCTCATTTCAGATCACTTCCCTCCACCTCAGACTGCACAGTGGCTTCATGCCACCCCTAGGCCTGTATTGAGGTCCAATTTCATCTTTTGGAAAGAGCCCATAGTGCCCAAGAGAGAAGCTAGGCAGTGTTCCCCAAGATGCTGAGAGGTTTGTGTGGTTTTTTTTTTGGGGGGGGGAGGGGGGGGGGGGATGGTGATCCAAAGAGAAAATCCCCTAGGGAGGCGAATGGGTCTTCTTCAGAGGGTGCAGGAGTGTGTCCTAGAGCTCCTGCCACCATTGTTCTCCAGTTGGAATCCTGTGCTGATGTCACTGCAGGGGGCAGCCCCTCAATCTCAACTCCTTTGACGGCTCCTGAGAGAAAAGAGGTATCTCCATGGGGGTGTCCAGCTTGCAGTCGTTTTTAAAAAACGATTTTATTGGCACATACTCCACATATCATGTAATTCAACAGTTCAATCCCACCAAGAAGAGCTGTGCAGGCATCACCACAGTCAATGTAGGGCATGTTCTTTCTTGTCCTCGTTGTTATTAACTCTCCATTTTCCCCCAACCTCCCCTGTCATCGTTCTAAGCAACTATCGCTGCAGTTTTGATCTCTATAGATTTACCTATCCTGGATTTCCTTGACAGAAAAACATACAAAAGACAAAAAACCACAACAATAAGAAAAAACCTCAATTGAAAAGAAAGCAGGAAACATTAAAAACTAGAACAAGTTTAAAATAGGCCAACAGGGAGCTCAAATGATACGGTGTTAAATTTTAACCTAACTACATCTGGAATGATCCACTTTGCAAAGTCCTCTGCATGGTAGCAATGTCTGTGGTCCACGGAGATTCACCCGAGGTTTAAGCCACACGTTTTTGTTTTGCTTGTTTTTAATTGAACCAACTTTTACATGGGTCAAAATGAAGATTAAATAAACCGTTACATTCTAACCTAACTAAAACTACCTTAATTGACTGTGCAGTGCTTTCTGTCTGATAGGAAGTCGGTTCCCACCCCTTGACTAGCGTCAGAGGGGATTCACCAGAGGCTTAATCTATGTGTGGACCCTGTGCAGAGAGCATTTAACCCAGGTACCTTATGTTGTCCATGAAAGGACTGATGCTCAGAGAGATATGAGATTGGCCAAAAGTCATCCAGCAATGACTGCTCCCCCGCCCAGCCAGAACCTCTCCCCTGAACTGCAGACCAATCTTCAACAACCCACTGGGAACTCCTCCCCTTGGATGTCTGAGGGGGCCTCAAACTTAACACTTCCACAGCGGAGATCCTGAGCTTGCCCTGCATTAGATCTTAAATTCTGAACACCCAGTTTGCAGAAGGCTATGGATAACAGGGGAAGCCCAAATTCCATTTGCTGATTTTGCTGATTCCTCCACATGGATCAAGGCTCTATTAAATGTCTTCTGCCCATTGACCAAGGGCGTGAATAGTCTTGCCCTCAGGCAGCGTGCACTGGAAAGTGGATGACTTCCAGAGACCTGACGAGGGGCAGTCTCCCATAGGGGCTTGCCGGGGTAGGTCTTTGATGGAGATTGGGGAAGTGGGGTTGCTTAGTCATAAGTCTTGCCTTGAGAGCCTGGTCAGAATGCCTGGAAAAGTCTTGTAAGCATGTCTTCTTGCATAATGTGTGTGTCCCAATCACGATCCTGTCCCCGATTCTTCAATCCCACCTCGAACTGTGATGACTAGCTATGCCACTAGTCATGCTTTCCTGACATTTCTTTTGCCCTCTGGTGTCTTCTTAAGTCTCTGAATCTCAGCAAACCCTTCGTCACCATCATGACCTCCTGCGAATGGTCTCCCTCAACCGGATGATGTGTCTTTGTCCTGTTGAAGCCTTAATAAATATTCCCTTTAAACTGCATTTAATGTTTGGGACCTCCTTTTGTACCTTATAAGGGAGCCTTGGTGGTGTAGTGGTTATGAGGTGGAAACCACCCAGCAGTTCTGTGGGAGAAAGAAGGGGTTTTCTATTCCTGTAAACAGTGACAGTTTGGGACACTCAGGGGGGTGGTTCTACGCTGGCCGACAGGGTTGTCATGAGTCAGTGTGGACTCAATGGCAGTGAGTTTGCACGCCACAATGGCCCAACATATGTGTCTGCTACCGTCTGTATCCCTTGAGTTAATGTCAACTCCAGTTTCCCACTTCTCCTTTTCTCTCGCCCTACCACCACATCCGGTCTGTCATCCAATCCTGCGGCCCAAATGTTCACTACCTGGAGCCTCCTGATTCACGCCATGGTATTTTCATTGTTTCACCTGCATGTGAAGGTTGGGTGTTGAATGAGGAAGAAGGAAGAAGAATGGGTGCATTCGCATTGAGGTGCTGAAGAAGAATATTGGAAAGACCATGGGCTGCTGAAGGACGAACTGTCTTGGAGGAAGTGCAGCCAGGGTGCTCTTTAGAGGTAAGGGAGGCAAGACTCGCTTTATACACTTTGGATACACTGTCAGGAGGGACCATTCCCTGGAGAAAGACATGATGCTTGGTCAAGAGGTAGGACAGTGTGAAAGGGGAAGGCCCTCAACAAAATGGACGGACACCGCGGCGGCAACCGTGGGCTCAGGCATGGGGACCCTTGTCAGGAGGGCGCAGGGCTGGGCAGTGTTGCCTTCTGTTGTGCCCAGGGTCGCTGTGGGGGGCTGCAACCCACTCGATGGCACCTAACAACAACAGCCTCCTGGCCCAGGCCACCATCTGCTCTCACGTGGTGGCTCCCTCCCTAATTTCCTGTCTTGTCCCGGATCCCTATGTCTACAAACCTCAGTCTCACAGAGTCAACGACCCCGTAAGGCAGAGCAGATCTGCCTTCATGGGTTTCCAAGACTATTGAGCATATTAAGGAGTTGCATAATCATCACCACAATCAATTTTAGAACATTTTCTTCATGTTTGAACTCATTACTATTAGCTCCCCATTTCCCCTCACCCTCCCCTGCCACAACTAGATTAATAGTCTCTTTATTAATCTCATTACTCTTTCTATAGATTTACCTACCCTGGATTTCATATAAAGAAAATCAGTTTTTACAAAAGCTCAACAATAACCAAATAAAAACCAAAAAAACTCAATCCAAAAGCAAGCAGGAAATAATAAAGCTAGAGCAAAATAAAAATGGAGCAAATGGGAAAATAAACGAAAAGATGTTAGATTTTAACCTGACCTTATCTGTAATTATTCATTTTGTAATGTTCTTTGTCCGAGGGCAAGGCTATTCACATCCCTGCTCCTTGGTCTGGGGAATTTAATGGAGGGTTAATCCCCATGGGGATATATATCATATATATACATATACATATATATATGATAGGTTTATATAGTGAGAAGGAATACAGCAGCTAATTAGTCCACATGGCAGCACACAGTGTTCATTTCAACTCACTTTCATGAAACAGTTAATATACTGAAGGTCCTTCAGGTCATGCTGGCCGCTGGTCCAAGATCCAGGAAGCAGACAGCGGAGTCGACCCTCAGGCAAGACAGGCAGTCTGCCAGCAGGCAGCAGACAACAGAAAGATAGGAAGTGGAGGGTTCGCAGAGGCCACCAGTGGGGAGCATAGCGAAGTGGTCCCGATGGATCCTCAGGAGCTTGGCGAAGCAGGTCTCGATGGGACCACAAGTGATGCCTGCGCAGACAACAAGGTGACACGATCCATGGGTTGGCTGGGCCCACAGTAGCACAGCACACAGTTGAGGCAGAGGACAAGCTCAGGCAGCAGAGCACTGGTCTGATCTCCAGGGAGGAAGAGAGACGGGGTGCCAACAGTGCAAAGTACTCATCTCAGTTGCCTTCCAATCAAGCTGCGAGCTGATTAAACTCTGCCCACATGGTCCTCTGCAGGTCTAGTAGGCACAATCAACCGAACTATCGCAGGGATGCTGTGAATGGACTTGGGTTTTCACTGTTATCCATGGCTTTTTGCCAATGAGACTATTGATCTTTATGGGACTAGAAAGCCCCATATTTCTCCTGAAGAGAGGCTGGTGGTTTTGAACTGTTGGTTTTGCTATTAACAGCCCAATGAGTAACCCACTACACCACCAGAACACCTAACAACAGGGCCATGCCTTCTGATTCTTCCTGCGGTGAAAGCAGAGCCCTTACCAGGACCTTCAGGCCCTCCCGGGCTGACTGCAAGCCTGCCCTGCTGGGTGTCTTATCTCACGGCCTCCAATGTGGCAGTGACCTCTTGTAAGCATTCTTCCCAGACATCCCCAGGCCTCATTTCCTTACTTCTGTCTTATTCAATTAGGAAGGCCTCAAGACCTTCCCTGGGAAATCTTCAAGCCTCTTGAAGGGAATCAAG
>NW_022103913.1:7892178-7898285 GCF_000313985.2 Echinops telfairi
CAGACATTTCATATCCTTGTACCTTTTCCTCCTTAGTGTGTGTCAGTGTCTAATGCATTATTCTATTTGACTTCGTCTAGTTTTGATTATTGCCCCTTCCCCCAAATCTCTAAGACATTATCTCAATAAAAACACAGGTTTTGTCTCTTTAAATAAAACAGACTGTGTCCCCAGAAGCTAGACTGGTGCTATATGAATGTAGGGCACCACAGGGAAGTGGGGGAGAAGATGCCTTCGCCACCTCTGATGACGTCTCAGTCTCGAGAGGTACTCTGTCCCAGAAAGGAGCTGGAGCCTCGGAAGCCTTGCCAGGCTTCCCCGCCCCTAAGCTACTCCCTGCCTGGGAGCTGCTCTACTAGATTATTAGTCGGGCACCGGAAGGGCAGAGAGTTCATGGGAAAGTTGCTCACGGAGCAGCAATTGCAACCAGGAAGGATGCCTACCCCTGGGGAGGGCGGCTGAGGGGCTGCCTCCATCAGGGCGATTGACCAGTCTAGCTCTGGGGCAACAAGACAGCCTATAGGCACTTACTGAGCACCAGCCGTGCAGCTGACTCCCTGCGGAGGTTGTGGCCAACGACAGAATAGAGTCCAGGTTCTGTTTTTAGGGGTCATTTCAAAGGCAACACCACACACATGGCCCAGATGATGCATGGAGAAGCCCACGGTATGGTATGGTCCAGGCTGCCTGATGACTCCCTTCTCACTTCCCCCTTCTTACACTGGCCTCGCCCCACCCATCCACGCCGGTCCCCAGGTAAGTGTATGGTGTTGGTTGATTCTGACCTTAGTGTGCATTTAACCTAAATGTACTTTTCTTCAAGAGGTTTGATATGTCATGTCCACTCTTAACTTCTCAGTGAAAGTTCTTATATCCTAAGAAAAGAAGTTGAGGCCTCCAGTGTGGTTCAAGGGGGAACCGTGTGAAGCATTTTCCAAGGGCCTTGAAATCAGTTGCTCACTGTGGCTCATAGGAGGCATGTTCAGGGAGGGCTCCTGTCCCAGAATGGGCTGGGGTGGTGGGGTGGGTACCACCAACCCAGCTGGCTAGCGCTATGCTTTGCTTCCAGTTACATGTCAAATGTGCCTGGAAGATGAACGTTCCAGGAGCCTCCTTGTGCTGAGCCTTGGGCTAAGCACCTGGCCCACTATCATCAACTATCATCCTTGTCCTTGTAAAGCACGTGACAAGACAGGGCCATCAGGGACACTCAGGAGAGAGCCCTTGGATCAGCTTGGAGGATCAAGGATGACTTCCAGGAGGACAGAGCCTCCAGGCTGCGTGAAGGCCTGATGACAATTAGGCAGACGGAGAAGTGAAAGAAGACCAGCTGAATATGGGGGCAGCATCATTTCCCAAGCCCTGGGGATCACACCAGGAACTGAAATGTTCTGTGGCCAGGAGCCCAGCATGTCAGGGTAGGAAGATGGACGATGTTGGTGGGAACTACATTCTGGGAGCCCTTGGGAGCTTCTCTGAGGCTGTGGACTCTCGAGTCCAGAGCTCTGAGCAGAGTGTGCTCTGGTCAATTGCATGATTATAAGGATTTCTTTGACATCTTTTTTAGAGAAGAGATGGGATAGAGTGGTGGTGGAGACCGGAGGTCAGGGGGTCAGTTGGGAGGTTGTTGGGTATACAGAGGCAAACCAGGACGGCCCGGGTGTGCATGGTCTGAGAACTTCGCTTTCCCACATGTAGGAGATCACATGAGAAGGTGAGTGGTTAGGAAGGATGAGCCTGGGCCTTGGGACTTGGGCAGCTGGGTGTCTGGGAGAGTCCCTGTGGCTGGGGCACATGGCAAGAGTATGTAGGGATGTGTTGGGCTCGATGTGTCTGGTACTTCCAGATGGAAACCGGTGAGGTTGTGGAGCTGAGAGGGCAGGTCTGGGTGGGAGGACTAGACTTGGGGACCATGTGCACGTAGACAGTCACGGAAGCACAGAAAGAATGAGTTCACCCTGAGAGAGTTGCATTGAGAAGACAGCGTGGGAGAGTTCTCCAAAGATTCTCAGCTGATCACAGGAGAACAGACCTTGAAGAAAAGGAAGAATGAAGAGCCACGGGAATCTGAAGAGGCTGGGCAGCCATCTGTAGACATGTTCGTTCAGTCACGCAACAAACATGTGCTGTGAGTTTATGACTGGGGAGAGTGGAGAGCGACTGAAAAGTCCTACCCCACTCAGGGAGCATGGTCATCAGTCAAAGCCTCGCTTGGTTACAACTAAAGCTAGTTCCCATCAAGTCCGTTTCCACTTGCATACACATCAGAATATAACTGTGCTCCACAGGGTTTGTAATGGCTGGTTACTTTGGAAATAGATCACCAGGTCTTTCCCCCAAGCTGCCTCTGGGTGACAACCTCTAATCTGTCAATTAACCGTCAGACAAATGAACCATGTTCAGCATTCAGAGTGCAGGGATATTGTGGCTCTTGTGTAAAAATCTCTGATACCTACCACATGAACTTTCCCTGCATGGGTCTGGGAAGAAGGTGGGGGAAGATATCGAAGGGATTCATTCGTGAGTAATGTGAACAGGATTCCCTGGAGTACCCTCCTGCTGTGTGCATAATGAGCCCTCTGAGGAGCAGGAGGAGGGATCTCATTACCAGGAAGAGCTAGGAGTGGGGTGTGTCCTCTGGGCTCCAGATTCCTCTGTATTGAACCTTCTGGATTCAGAAGACAGCTGTACCATCAGAGGAGCAGCAGCAGAACCAGGCGCCAGAGCATGGAACAGTGTGGTGGACTCCCCGATCCATAAGCACGTAAAGTTGAGCACTTTTGTGCAGGACGCTGGTTTGTGGAGTCAGGCTGCCCTGGGCACTTGATTCAGGGAACTGAGTTTGCCGACCCACAGAGCTTGAGCTGAATGCCTTCAGGCTGAGGCCTACAGTGGAGTGGTGTGCCCCTTTGGGCATCTATTAGCAGCCCTGACAGAACTTTGTAACATGTCCTGATAAACCACCCAACCCTGAGCATTTCTCACTGGTATCACAACATTGTTAACTTCCTTAACAAACCCTTTAAGCGTGACTTTTGTCTGTGAGTAGTGTGTAGTCATTGCGATGAACATGAGAGCCCAGAGAAGTAAACTAGAGAACATTAAGACAACACACGGGGACCCCCCCCTCAGTAAGAGATGACTCCCAATCCAAGCAGGGAGTCCCTGAAATCTCTCTGTGTCCTGTCCTTCCTTGTCAGACCATTGATGCTGCCAGGCAGCATGGGTTCTGAGTCAGACAACCTGGGTTTGAATCTCATCTCTGTCATTTGCAAGATTTGGCATCTTTGGCAGCTTTCTTAGCTTCTCTGAGCCCTAATGGTCCCATCTGAAAACAGGGAAAACCAGAGCTAGCTTCTGAAAGGTAGGGATTATATTGTGGGATGCCTGACACATCTCTCAAAGCCCTGGTGCCACAGTGGGTTAGGCGTTGTACCGATAACCACAAGCTCAGCACTTGGAAAGCACCCGCGGCTCCACAGGAGAAAGACAGGTGACTTGACTCTGTCAAGTTACTGCATGAAGAAGGGCGAGTGTGATGGTGGGGCAGGAGGACGGTAAAAGGAAACAGAGGAAAGATCTAGGATGCATAGCTGTGGATAGAAGTGTAAACATAGGTGTACACTCATGTAGATACATTAATTCATAAAATAGAGGTATTGGCCTATGTACATATATTCTATGGCAATACATTGAGGAAGTGGATGCACTTTGGGCCTCTGCTCAAGCCCTCCCTCAACACAAGTACACTTTGTTCTAACAACCTGGCATTCTGTGATGCTCACCCTCACAACATGATCGCTGAAGACAAAATGGGTGCATACGTAAATGTGGTGAAGAAAGCTGATGGTTCCTGGCTCTCAAAAGATATATCATCTGGGGTCTTCAAGGGTGGAAATTAAACAAGCGGCCATCTATCATAGAAGCAACAAGCCCACATGGAAGAAGCACACCAGACTGCATGATCATGAGGTGTTGACAGAATCAGGTAACAGACACCAGAAGACCCAAAAGAAGCAAACAAACAAACATTATTGAGGACAAGGGGGGTCAGATCAGAGACCCCAAACCCATCTGTAGACAATAGGACATTCCCTCACAGAAGGGTCACAAAGAAGGATGAGTCAACCAGGGCGCAGTATAGCACCAATGAAATGCACAATATTCCTCTGGTTCTTTGAGGCTTCCTCACTCCCCACCATCATGACCCCAGTCCTGTCTTTCAGTCCTGGCTAGACTGGAGCATGTGCACTGCTACAGATAAGAGCTTATGGCACCCAGAATCCAGGTCAAACACCTCAGAAAGAGAAATGGGAATAGTGATACCAGGAGGGTAGGGGGAAAGTGGGGGGAAGAAAGGGGAACCAATCACAATGATCGATGGACCTCCCCAGGGGGATGCACAACAGAAGTATGGGTGAAAGGAGATAGCAGTCAGTGTAAGATATGAAAGCAATTATAATTTCTGATTTATCAAGGGGTCACGAAGGTGAGTGTGGAGAGGGAGGGGAAAAAGAGGAGCTGATACCGAGGCCTCAAATAGAAAGTAAATGTTTAGAAAACAATGATGGCAACATATGTACAAATATGCTTGATACAATTGATGTATGGAATGTTGTAAGAGCTGTAAGAACCCCCAATAAAATGATTTTTTTAAAAAACGTACTGCCTCAGAAACCTACGGGGGCAGTTCCACTCCACCTGTAGGGTCACTGAGAATATATCCACCATTTATTCTCTGAGCCAATACCCACTGGATATCTTCTGCTTCTAGACCCTGGGCCGGGCATGGGACCACAGAGATGAGGCCACAGGGCCCCTGCCCCCAGAGTGCACAGGCTAGGGAAGGAGACGCCAAGGGAAAACAGTGCCTTGACCAGAGACCCTGGGGCTTGAGGGGGCAGGGGGCCTTGCATTCTGCTCTGACTCTTTTTGTGCCGGCTGTGCGACCATCGCTGTAGCCTCAACCCTCTGAGTTGCAGGTTAACCTGCAGTAAAGTGGTCCTGCTCTGCCCTGCCTCTGGTGAGGGGATTCACAGGGAGAAGAGATGGCTACAGGATCCAGAAGTCAGAATATTGATTTCTGCGGTGGCTGGGAACTCAGAGATGCTGGAAAGGAGACCAGGAGGGGACAGAAATGAGAGGAAGGGAAGCAAGAGTGGGAGTTGCTCTCTTTGCCCTCTGGCTCCCACGCCTGCAGGGGAGCTGCAGAGGACTTCCCAAACCAACCAGGAAAACAAGAGCATTCTTCAGAGTAGCCCAGGCAAACAAGCCCCAGAGAGGCTCCAGTTCCCATGCAGCCACCCGGCATCCCAGGAGCAGGCCTGGGTCAGCAGAGGGGGAAGGAGACCCTGGGTCCAGAGGAGGCTGCACCTGCAACAGGCCTTCCGGGAAGTTCAGCCCTGCCTCCAGGTGCCACCTTGGGGCCCCAGACTCACCACACAGCTGGACTCCCGCAGTCCCTAACCACCTGCAACAGTCTACCTGGGACCTGCGAGGGGCTCGGGGGACACATGGCCAGATAAACAGAAGCCAAGTACCTTGAGGGGTCCCCTGTGTGCTATGTGAGGTGGGAAGCATTAAGGGGGTGGCCTGTGATGGGATGGCTTCAAGGAACCCTGAGGCTAGCAGGGGCGAATGTCTCCAGACCCAGATGGGTAGTTAAGGACACAGTAGTTAACGTGCTTTGCAGCTAACCAAAAGAGCAGTGGTTTGAACCCTTGAGTCACTCCACAGTAGAAAGATGAGGCGGTCTGCTTCCATAAAGGTGTATCGTCTGAGAAACCCTGGAAACAGTTTTACAACTGTCCTACAATCGCCGTAGTTGGAATCAGCTCGGCAGCAGTGGGTTTAGTTTTCTGGGTAGTAAAAAGAGTTCATGGGCCTGTAAGGTTAGTCATTCGAGTCTATCCGCAGGTGCCTCAGAGGAAAGACCTGGTGATCTACTGAAATAGCAGCCATGGAAAACTGCATGGAGAGCATAGTTTTACTGTGATACATACGGGGTAGCCATGAGCTAGCGTCGTCTCAATGTATGTTAGACAGGGTTCTCTAGAGAAACAAAACCTGAATGCTAATAATTGTATATATATTTATACAGATAGATA
>NW_022103913.1:7923612-7924669 GCF_000313985.2 Echinops telfairi
ACTCCGGGTTGTGTTTCTTGCTGGTCATGGGCTTCTCTGTTCTTGCTTCTGGAATGGCTCATTTTATACTGAGTAGTTTGGCAAAACTGATCAAATCCCTCTAGTAGAGTTTTACACAACCTATTTGCACGGTCTCAACCAATCATTTGGTGGTAGTTTCAAAGACTATAAGTATGAAGGCCATAACAAGTAACTTCTCTTCATAGCTATGATCATTATATTCTATGCACCTGTGTGAAGATAGGAGTGGAGTCCACTCTAACGACATCTCCTTGGGACAGTGGGGGTGGGGGTGGATGTTTTATGAGAATCAGGGTGGTGAACTTCTCTCTCTCTCTCTCTCTCTCTCTCTCTCTCTCTCTCTCTCTCTCTCGCACCTCTCCTTCTTGCATGGTGGGTGTTGTGTCTCATGTCTGGGGCTAGCATCTCATGTGACCTGCCAACCCTGGGAGCTGTGGCACCCTGCCCTGTTCTTCCAGATACCTGCAATTTTACACCCACCAGCCTGTGATCGCTCAGCTTCCTGCTTCCTTTTCCTGCTTCATCTGCTGGCAGATATGTGAGGCTGGAGGGTTGCCAACTAGCATATGACCCATGGGCTTGAGTTAAAATGGGTTGGGCCACTTTCTTGGTACAAAATTTTCTCTTACACATGTATTCTTGCCACTGGTTTTGTTTCTCTAGAAAACTTGGCTAAATGCAACTGAATATTGACAATGTTGTACTTCAGGATAAATCTTAAAAAGCTCTTTTGATGATCAATGCAATATGACTCTTCTTCAATTTTTCATTCCAGCATCATAGAACACATAGTAAAAAAAAACAAAAGACCAAACAAAACAAAAAAAGAAGTAAGATGGCAGGCTTCTCACACGCTGAGCATGTTGTCAGGAGAGACGAATCCCTGGCGAAACACAGCACGCCTGCAGGAGAGGGTCAATGAAAGTGAGGAAAACCCACCGTGGCTGTCATCAAACTAAGCAAAAGTACAAGGATGGCACCGCACCCGGCCCTGTTTCGGTCTGTTGTATGTAGGGCCACAGAATCACAACTCACA
>NW_022103913.1:7925007-7933080 GCF_000313985.2 Echinops telfairi
CGCCTGCGCCAGATCAGAGCAGAAACGAGTTCCACAGGGGCTTCAACAGGTCTGTGTGTGTGTGTGTGTGTGTGTGTGTGTGTGTGTGAGATAGTGGCGCCAGCTTTATTATCTTGGGTGGGGAATGGGTGGGTGGGGGCGCCAGCCAACTGCACCTCAGGGGGTGGCCTCGGCCTGCAGATGGCCATTGGCTTCGCCGGTGCAGCCGTTGGGGGCGGCAGGTACTGGCCCTTTACTGTACAGCACAGGATGTCGGGTCACAGGCCCAGTCGGCTTGAGCACAGGAGCTGGGCGCTCCATCTTGTGCTCCAGCAGCATGTGGTTCTGTGGTGGAAGTCCCAGACAGCCTTAAGAATATTCTCAATGCAGCTGTGTTGGCGGAAGAGGGCACTGACCACTGGGCTGTCCGGGGGCACTAATGGTGCCTTAAAAAGGAAGCCAAGTAGGGCCAGCACCGAGTGGAAGCCCTGTGGCTCGGGGTCCCTGTCCGTGCAGAAGCTCACTGGCTGGCACAGCTCGGTCAGCAGCACCAGGTCCAGCATGATGGGCGTGGCCAGAAGCGAGTCCTCGCAGGTGGTGTGCAACACCAGGGTGTTGGTGCCGCCCAGCATCAGCTCTGAGGTGTACTTGTCCAGGGCCCGCTTGCTGTCGCCCACGTAAGGCACGCACTTGATGACCACACAGTGGTCAGGCCCCTCGCCAGGCGTGTAGAGCACCGGGTTACTGAGCACCATGTCATCCACCACATTGCTCTTGGACACCTCCTTGGAGCAGAACTGCGATGGAGCGGACAGGTGCTGCCCGTCGTTGTTGCCCAAGGGGTTGTAGCTCACGATGGACATGGTCTTGAGCCCAGAGCTGATGAGGAAGTCCACCAGCACAGACTTGACCTTGGTCTGGCCAGTCTTGAAGCCATCCCCGCCCACAAAAACACGGTGCTGCCGAGCTAGCTCCAGGCCCCCCCCCACCCTCCCAGCACCAGTGTGTTCTGGGGGGACACGTTGAGGAAGGCACAGTCCTCCAGGATGCTGGCCACAGCAAAGCGCGTGGACGGGGACACCTCCCCACCGGCCTCAATGGTTCGAAGCAGGTTCTCAGCGGTGTCATTGCAGCCTGGGAGCATGTCGCAAAAGCGCTCAGTGTGGCTGTCCACAGCACGATGACCTTACCCAGTCCCTTGCTGGCCCAGAAGTCTCGGATGTCCTTGCGGATCTGTTCCAGCTGCTGCGCACACGTGCCCGGGATGAGGTTGTCTGCACAGGTGCCCTGGTTGGCCGTGATGAACTCCGGAATGTAGACAGAAGGGCGAGGGTGTAGGCTCTCCATGTGGGACCACAGCTGCTCCCGTAACCCCCAATCCAGCACCTGCACACGCAGCATTGCCTGGGCCAGGTTCAGTGATAAGATGTCCCAGCCGTCAAACCCCAAGTCATCAGGAGTCACCATAGGTAGCAGAGCACGGAAGGGCACATGCACCTCCCGACTTTCAGCATCCAGGCCCAGGCTCACGGTGCCGGCCTGCATCAGCTAACCACAGTATTTGGCTTCCTTGCATCCCATACGCGTGGGCCAGGACAAGCACAGCCGGTTGGCCAGCATGGGGGCGGTCAGCATGGAGCCGTTGTTGCCGCCCCAGCCGATGAGCATGACCCCGAGGTGGGGTACCTGCCGGCTCGCCGGAAGGTGAAGCACATGGACGTGGGGTGCACCTTGATGAGAACACCACCCTCACGGATGACGGGAGTCGTCCAGTACTCATACTGAGCCTTGATGGCCTGGGGGACGTAGACTACGTCAGGGCTCTCAACCACAAACTTGGCAGCGGCCTCCATCGCGGCGGGCAGTCCAGAGCAACAGCTAATTTTTTGTAAGTATCCCCAAACCTTTCTATCAAGGCACCTCTGGGTACACTTGAACCTCTAACCTTTTGGTTAGAAGCCTGACATGCTAATCATTTGCCTGACCCAGGGACACTTGTAAATGCTCTCAGTGCCTAAACAATTCTCTCACCACGTCTAGACCGACTACCACCCCACGTGTTCTTGGATTGTGAGGCAGGAGATGTGGCAGGAAGAACATGGCTTCATGGCCTCCAAAAGGTATCGGTCAGTTCCCATCACTTCTGAGAGCATCAATTCCATGTGCGAGTTTTCCAACAGAGCCCAAAGGTGCCTGGCTCAGTGTCCAGCTCCTGACAGGGATGAGTCACAGAGGAGGTGCCGCAGCTTCTGGTTGGTGGAACACATGGAGGAAGAGATGGCACACAGATGGCAGAAGCATCAGCATCTGATGTGGCCTAAGGGCCCAGCGCCAGTCTAGGACATCTTTGGCTCTCAGGAGGCCCTTGACCTGTGCCCCTCCTGAGTTGAGTTCTGCCCTCAGAGACACTTGCATCACTGGACTTTGACCAAGAGGTCAGACTAATCTTTGGGTTGGGAGGCGGCATTCATCTAGTAGGAGCAGGAGGACTGCCGTCGGGTGACTGATTCAGGCTTCAAGACTTAATAAAGAATATTCTTGGCCATTGAGGACCCAGAGGAAAGCAGTGGGTAAAAGTGGAGGAGACAGAGTCATGGGTCTTTAAGTGTTTCTTCAGGATGTGGAATCACATGCTTTAATAAGGAATGGCCCCAGGAGGCACCGGGCAATGAACTTGTCTTGCTCTCTAGCTGCCTTTCTTAGAAGAACCTTGTCTTTCTCTTCTAGCAAAGCCACATTGTATACATTCAGCTACGATACTTCACTGCTGGTGGAGGGACGCGCTGTCCAGACCAGAAGCACCCATCCGCTTTGAGCAAAGGCCAGCGAGTAGAGAGGGCTTCAGTGGCACAGCCACGGGAGGCGGATGGAAGGCACTCACATGTGCAGCTCCACACCAGGGTTGGTTTGTTTTTCTAAAAACCCTCTTCTTGGAATGAAACCAAATAATCGCTTGGATCCTAAAGTGAAGTGATATTGTTCCAATTTTTCCTTTATCAGACAGAAGAAAAGGTCTCTCCACATAGCCTTTTGACATAGAGCTAATTTAAAGAAGATTTGAGAGTATGATGCAGGATCAGATGCCTTTGCAGAATTCCTTGCTGTTTTCATTTGAAAGCTCTCATTTATGATCAAATTTCCAATTGGAAATTTAATGTCTTTTTTTCTCTAAGGAAAGTTGGCAAGCTGGGTCAGTTTAAATACAAATCTCCCCAAGGTAAAAGATCAGACATCATTATCAGAATAGAAATGATTCCCATTGTCCCTTTGCGATGTTTCTCCTAGCAGACACGAGGATGTTTCTGAGCAGCAGATGCGTTTTGGTAAAACAAAGTTGAAAAATATGGGAAACTCTTGACATTGGGACGACTTCCTGAGCGGTGTCAAGTCACGCAGCTGCCCGGGGTAACTGAGGCCATTCTGTGCGTGGCCGGGAAGTGGCCCAGCAGCAGGAACACTCGCCGTCGGCTGCCGAGGAGTCACTCTGTCCCTTGCCCCGAGCCTCAGTATCCCCAGCTATAGAATGAGGCGTCTGGCCCACACGACCTTGAGGGTCTCACGTTCAAGCAGGAACACCCTTGGCCGTTATTTCAAACCGCTCATAAACACACCGGATGGGTTTTGCATTTTACCACGAAGCAACAGTTTTTCCTTCAACTTCGCAAACTATCAGATTGCTTAGCAGTTTCTCCAATCAGGCTTGGATTGTCGAGTGCAATCAAGTAACCAGCAGTTTTCCACCATCAGCCTAGACTGACCTGAAATGAACTGCGTCTCTCTCTCAGTCCTCCCAGTCCAATTCGAAGACGTGGCTTCATGGGCATAAGCAGCTGTCCTTCTGGAATGAAAACTTGCTAAGAACAGCATGCTGATGGCGGTGGAGCACACCCCTCTGCCTTCATGCAGGTGCAGATCTTGGCAGGATGCTCGCTCGCTCGCTCACCTTTCTTCTGGAGGACCAGCCTCAGCTGCTTCACCTCTCTGGAAATCCTCTGGGGCCCGGGACCCTGTCTTGCTCACCTCTCTGTGTCCAACATCTAAACCAGGGCAGGGCAAAATGGAGAGTAACCATTGATTGGCTGAACAAAATACTTGGGAATTGCCAAACTAGATACTGGGAATTTCTGCACATTTATACACAGAGGAAGCTCGGAAGTTGAAATCTGCCAAGAAGTCAGAAAGGAGGCTAGGAGATTTTCCTGGAGCTGTGATCCCTCAAGGACCTTAAACATACTGGGGCCCACAAGTGTCCCTGGATGAAAGGACCCTTGGTGGTACAGCAGGTTAAGCATTGTGTCCCTAACCATAGGTCACGGGTTCAAACCTCCCAGCTACTCCAAGAGAGAAAAATGAGGCACTATACTTCCCTAAAGCTTCATGGTCTTGGAAACCTTAAGCCTTCTACTCCATCCCCTCGGGTCGAGATGAGTGAAATCAAGTCGTCGACAGTAGCTTTGGGTTTGTTTGTGTTTTTGTTTGTTGGTGTCTCTGGATAGTGCAGTTTGTGCTCAGCTACTGACTGAAAGGTTGGTGGTTCGAATCTACCCAAATGGTGCTGTCGAAGAACAGCTTGGTGATTGTAGCCATCAGAAAACAACATTATGGAACATAGTTCCCCTCAGACACATGTGGGGACGCCATGAGTCAGACGTAGCTCAGTGACAAAAGGCTTTCGGGTTCTGGTAGGAAGCTCTCTTCCCAAGCTACCCCTGATGCCTCCCAGGATGATAGGTGTCATGATGCTTGAGGACTTCCTAACAGGGCGTCTCACCCAAAGGTGTCCGGGACTGAGGGGAAATGCTCAGGGGCATCCCTCACCCACCCAAGCAAGCCCAAACCAGGCACTCAGCTGCGACACAAGCAGCCTTCAGCCGAGCCTTCACACACAGACAGACCATGAAGAAGGGCCTTGGGCTGGTCCCACTATGCACCCAGGACCAACCTGATGGTAGCTAACAGTGATGCCAGGCTTGACTGTGTGTGTGAGCTCAGACTGTCAGCCGATGGGCAGCGTGCGGTGGTGGACAGACAGATCCTGGGCTGTGGAGGTAGGGGTCAAAATCCCAGGGTCATCGAAGAACGTTATGGCATTGGCAGATCACTTAGCCCATTGTCTGTGAAAACGGGAGACATACCTCCACAGGCACCCAACTAGACTCCCGTGAATGGCCACACCTCGTCCCATTCATTCAGCCCTTCGTTGTCTGGGACTACTGTGCCCTGATTTCTCCAGCTTCCCCAGGCGGTTTCTGTTCCCCCTACACACACAAGGAACATATTTTCTCCGTCCTTCTGAAGCAGTCACACAAGTCCACGTCGACGACCCCTGACCTCCCCTCGGAGTAGAGTCAGCCGTAATCACACTCCCTCTGCGCGTTCAGAGTGGCAGGGGGCCCTGTGCACAGAAGCAGGGGCCAGCCGGGCAGACGGAGGCAGCCGGGCCAAAGGTTTGGGTGGAACAGACAGGACCTGAAATCGGTTTTGCCACACAGACACCAAAGATCCTTGCGTCCTGACAAACCCAGACTTCTCAGACTTGCCGGTGATGACTGGGATCAGAGAGTCAGGTTAAATTTCCTGACCTCCTTGTCCAGGTCTGACAGGGGCCATATCTCATTCAAACCACAAGTCCCAGCAAGCCATTGCGCACATGTCTGTGCAGGCACGATAAAGTGCACACGTGTCTGTGTGCACACATGTACAAGGAGATTCCCTGCCGCGTGTGCCCGTGGATATCACAAACACGCATGCCGCTTGCAGGCCTAAGCTAGTTCCGACTTGTTACACAGAAAAGAAGGGAAAACGGCAAAGATCGTTGCAATGTATTTGCACTTGGCAATTAGTTGACAATGGAAGCAGAAAACCAGCTTCGACTCTGAGGCAACCGGAAAAAAAAAAAGCCCCAAAGTCTCCATTTTCCAAAAACATCACAAATTCCTGATCAACTGACCAAACTAGAACATTAAAAGCTACAAAATAGGACAATCCACAGAAAATTTAGGGGGAGAATATATTTAGAGCCTGCCCACATAATATACCAATATCCATCACACAATGTTTTTAATTACCCGTAGTCAGTGGAATAAGTAACAGTGAAGTCAGTTCACCCCAGAATCCCTTTCCCTCGCGCTGCGCTTTCTCTTTGTGCCTGACGTCGGCGGGAGTGCAAGTCATCTGCTGCCCCTGGGACTGCTAGCTGCTGGTGAGTCCAAAGATCAAATGGATGAGGTAGGCTCGGCGACATTCATGGAGCATTTTAGGATGCAGAGGCCAGAATAGCCTCACATCGGCTCCACACATCCATCCGGCAGAGTCTCCCAACCTAGGCCCGGTCTTGTCGCGAGCCATGACAGCAGTGTGTTTTCTCAGGAAAACACATCTTCTTTTCTTTACCTGGCCCACTTGATCTCAGCATCTCCTGGGAGGCGGATTCAAAGTGAGGTCCTGGTTTCAGTGCACTCCTGATGCTGGAAAACATATCAGCTCGTGAGCATTATTTTCTCTGTGTGTGTTGACAAGAATGTGGGGATTAAGTTTCTTTAAGACAATTACACTTTTGATGACCCCTGTGCATATAAAACATGTTGGCTAATGGGGGTGTGGAGGAGTAGGCTTAAGTGTTTGATCAGGAAATCCTGTGTGAGCATATTGGATGGAAATTTGATTAGTAGCCTTAGTGACGGGCGATCAGATCCTCCGGGTCTGCACAATCAGATCTGGCAGGACTTGCCTTCTTGCCTCTTTGAAGGAGGCGAACATTTGTACAGAATCAAGACAGTGCTGGGTCCTTGATTTTTTCCCCTTCTTTCTTTCTGGGTCCTTTTCTTTAAGTTATTGCAGACTAAAGTCTGAAGGGGGGGGAAATGTAACTTTTATTTCAACAATATGTTTGCAGTTACCTTAATGTTGAAGAAGAAAATAAAAAATCTGTCTTTCCCAAAAAACGTGAGGAAGGTCAAGGAGGCAGAAGTCAAACAGGGTTCCCACTTGAAAAGACCGAAGAAACCCTCAATCTACAGCCCAGCGCTTTCCACACCCCAGCAGTGAAGTCCCCCATGCCAGGTCACACATCAGTGAGGAGAGTTTGAATCCAGGCCACAGCGGGGTCCTGATCTGAGCTCCTGCAGGCATCGCGGTGGTCACTCCTTCCCAGCGTCACAAGTTCCGGAGAGCAGGGGTGACCTCGCAATGGGGTTCAGCTGAGACCACAGCCTGGTCTTCTTCACTCCCTGCCCAGGGCTCCTCGTGCCCCAAGGTCTCCTTCACCTTCCTCCACCACGTCTAACAAGCAGAGTCTGTGCGTGCACCAGACCCTGCCGGTTTCCAATCGCCCGCAGAAAAAGATGCACTTTCCACCTTCCGGCCAAGAGAAGAAGCCTGGAGAGGTTAGAAGACCTGTTCTAGTCCCACACTGAGCAACAGAAAAGGGCTTTGATCCCAGGGCCGCCAGAATGGTCTCTTCCCCTTTATAAGGTCTGAGAAAGCTAACAACAAGGCTGAGAAGAGAGAATGAAAGACTAAGCCCAGGAATCTTTGGGTCGGTAATGAGTTGACAACGTGCAGGTTTGTTACTGGGTCTGTGTAGCTGGAGAAGCACTGTCCAACTTTCATATGAGGTGTGCTTGTTTCATTCCACCAGGTATTTTCCATGAGCTTGGCTCAGGTCGGCACAGGGAAGCCCGGCATTAACAGTCCCGGCCAGATCTAGCCTTTAAAAGAGGCATGTTAAAGTATAAGTAGTATATAGATAATCACTCCCTCACACACACATGCAAGCATAGGCTTCACTCTGTTATTTGTACATGGATCGTAAGGTCCCAGACCCCCCTTTCCGTGTGAACCATAGAACTATAGCTATGCTTACAAAGGAAACGAAAGAAAACTATCCTGAAATCGCTCACCAGACAGAAGTGATCAAGGTAGGCTCTGCATCAGATCGACCCCACGGCACAGCAAAGTCAATTCATTGTGATGGCCATAATGGATCGATTATTCTGAGAAATCTGCGACATGCCTTCAGCCCTGTAGCTCGATGGAGAGATGCACAGCCCTTTCTGAGAGAGAGAGAGAGAGAGAGAGAGAGAGCAGGGGCTG
>NW_022103913.1:7933197-7942229 GCF_000313985.2 Echinops telfairi
CTCAGCTGGGACTTCAAAAGCAAGCTCACTTATTATAAGTATATAATCAAGTGAGTGAAATGTATTTACAAAAAGTACAAAACAATACTAAAATTAAAGCAGCCATCTGCAGGGGAGGGAAGGACACATATAAGTATTAATCCATATATCCATCTTCCTAAAACTGAATCAAATTCATTTTCTTAAGGTTTTCCTGCTTTAATTCCCTTCAGAAATCGTTGGCCATTATAAAAATAATTTGCAAAAAAATAGGAGACAAAATGTTCCCCTAGTAGTCTTACCACAGAGAAAAACCATCGCTAATATCAATAGTACATGTTATCCTAGATAGTTCAATTACTGTATGTCTAATGATTATAGTTACTTATTAGACTGGAACTATCTTGTTTTTCTTGCTTATAAAGCAAGCAAAAAAGTCTTGCAGAAAGTTCAGGGTAACTAAACAACTGGTATAAAAAAAGAAAATTAAAATCCCCTCTAATAAGAAGCCTTCCTAATAGGATGCAGGGGTCTCTGATCAGCTCCCCTCTCTGGCCCTATGGTCCCAGGTCCAGGACTCACTGTCCCCTCTGTGTGTCCCAGGACAGGGGACAAAGGTCTCCCCTTACATTAATGCTCTGAGCACGTCAACTAGAGTGCACGCTGTGAGTCCCTCAGCCCTGGGGCCACGGACCACCCTATGGCCGTTCATCTTATTGGCTACTTAATGTCAAAATATCTCTATTTGTTTCTTACTTATTAGCTAATGTACTTTGCTGGCCACCCCACGTCGTCGTACCCCATTCTAAATATTATGGTCCTAATTAGAGCGGATGACTATCGAATGACCAAATGGGAGAGCAGACCCTGATCACGCTCAGGAGGCCCAGCCTCTTACCAAACGGGACTTCTTCTTCTTTTTTTTTTTTTAACACCATTCAATGATGTCACCCGTTTGCGGTTTCTCTGGGACTTTATTAAAATGTTTGTGACGGAGCCAATGTAAACCATCCTAAATCCAACACAGAGCTGAAAGGACTGATTTTAGGGAATGCAAAGATATGGATCATTGGGCCTGTCGAAGCCCCATCTTGAGCCAATTATTGGTGTCATCTTGAGCCAATTTAATCAATCCAAGAGGGATTGGGGGTGGAAGAGGGCGCGGGCTGCAAGCGTTGGTCGAACGTGCTGGCTCCGGGGTGTGTGTGTGTGTGTGTGTGTGTGTGTGTGTGTGTGTGTGTCGTAAAAATGAGCAAGCGAGCCCCAGCTTTCGGACTCTAGCGACTGCTCCAACCTGCACTTTCATCTGGGGTCCCTCTTCGTGCCGGGTGTCAGACTCGCTCTCAGGTTTGTTAGAAGTTGCTGAGCCTCGGTGGTGGCCCAGGTTTGAAAGAGAAAGCTCCAGAAAGTCTGGAAGACCCCTTCTCATTTGGGAGACAATGTCAGGGAGGCAGAAGTTACAATACCACCGACGACGTTCAAGCTTTTGTCTCAAAGCCATTAAAGAGCCCGGGTAAACAGCTCTCCCAGATCCGGGGCCCCACAGGCTGGACGGAATCGAGGCAGCGACTTGAGAGGGTGCTGAGGCAGTGCTGAGCCTGGGTTTATTGTGGAAATTTTCTTTTCTTAAAACTCAGTATTGCTTGACACAATGGATGGATGGATGGATGGACTGTGATAAGAATTGTATGAGCCCCCAATAAAATGATTTAAAACAAACAAACAAATCCAGTATGAACTAGCTATTTGAATCACTTTTTAAAATTTGGCTGGAAAGACCCAGAATCTATGGGCACTGGAATTAGTTGGCCCCAGTAACATTGAGTCCGAGTAACATTGCTTTCGATTTCGACGTTCTCTGCCTCCATGGAGTGGGGAGCATAAGTACAGGCCAAACAGAAAACCCACAGGCAAACATTGGCCTGTGGGGCTCCCCATGCTTAGTATGAATCCCAGTATTTTAAGACATTTCCCCACATTCCAAAGAGGATATAAGGCGGTGGTACCCAGACCTGGGATGCTAAGGGCTACTCCTCCCACTTTTGGAAAGTGCCCTTCACATTTATGTTTCTGATACCAGAAGGGCTAGGAGGCCGGGTTTGTGTAGTTGGAGTGTGTTTCGATGAATAACATCCATGAACGATCTCAGTCGCTTCTCCGGAGCTGCTATTTGTCTTGGATGTAGCCCTGTGCACGCCGGCTGGCATGGCTTGGAACGGGTAGGACTGCGGTGAGCCGGTCGCAGGACAAGCTCTCTGCAAGAGCTTGATGCCGACCGAGCCGAATGCAGGCCAATAACACGACGGCTCCAACCCGGCCGGCCTGACGGGGAAGGCCTTCTTGGGTTCTGGGACGCGTGCCTGCCTGTCGCCGGGTCAGGAAGGAGGTATCCAAAAGTGTAAGCCAAGAGCGAAAGAATACAAATCCGACAGTTGCCTTGATGTTCCCAAATGTAAATCCTGTGTAGAGTCCTGCCCCCCTCACCGCTGAATGATGTTCAGAATGTAAAGGCCTTCCCATCGTGTGCCATCTGAAAGTTGTCTTGACTGAGCCCTACTTTCTATTTTTAGCTCATTGCCCAAGCCTCTGATTGCTACACGTGCCATTTGGGTACACCCAGCGGACTGCTGGGATAACACAGGAGCTTGCTTGCTCTGAAAAAATCCAAGAGAAACGGGAGTCCCTCGCAGCCTCCGAAGCAAGGATGGGAAGCTCTGCAGTGGTGGGCTGGCTTTTCTCTTCCAGTCAGCATCTCCACTTGGGAATCTGTTAGTCTGTTTAGAAGCCAGGCTAATCCTACCTTTCAATTACAGAAGGAAATGGATTTTAAATTCAAGCTCAAGGTGGGTCCTTCGAGTGCGAGGATCAAATGGTTTGGTGCTTCCAACCAGCACTCGCTGCTGCCGGTCTCGGGGCAGAGGCCGGTGGGACTGCCGGGTTGATAAACAGCACTCCGCTGTTTATTGGAGCTGCCCACCCGAATCCACATCTTCCTCTCTTCAATAGCGGCCTATTTACCGCCATTTAAGCCAAGGTTCTGCAGCCCGGCCAGAGTCTGCAATTTATTACTTACTGCCAGAGCTCCGACCCAGAGTTTAAATGTCCCTAGTTGAAAGTTTATACCAGTCAGGACAGAAAATTATTCTCTCTGCCTAGGTTGAAGCACATTACTTCTTTATTGAATTAATTATGATAAGGATCATAACTTTAAACGAGGGGTGAGGTGCTGGCTTTCCGCTGGGATTGCTTGGAGCAATTTTCATCCAAGCATTTTTGTGGAGTTATTGAGTCTGGCAGGTCTGAACTTTGGAGAGGAGTAACTTTCTCCAGAACTTGAAAGGGGTTGGACATTGATCCCGGCAAAGCGGTACCAGATTCTATGTCTCGAGACGGGGAAATTTGCACTGCATGCTGAACAAATAACTGCAGGGCCGAATGAAAGACAGCTTGGGAGCTCCTAATGTGGCCTCGAGCTTGGCCTGGCCCTGGCGGAGTTTGCCTGGGGAGGGCCAGGGCTGGGCAGGGATGGAAAGGTCCCCCCGGCAAGCGCATCCTCCCCTGCCTCCTAGTCTTCTAAGCCCTGCCTGGGTTGCCTGTTGTCCTGGATACAGGCGTTTGCAAGCTGCCACAGGCCCCAGTGCATGAGGATTGTGGGTTCACAGCAAGGAGTTCCTACCAGGAGGGCAAACAGGCCTGGGTCCAGACCCCAGTTCTTCCGCTTCCCAGCTGCGCGATCTGCAGATTCTCCCTGCCCTTCTTGGTGTCTCATCCTGCTGGCCAGAAATGAAAAGACTAAGCCAGACCAATCTCTCTCTGAGCTATAAAAGTTCCACAACTTCTGCCCAAGGCAGAAGTGACAAGGCAGTGTGGGTTTCCAAATCAGGCCAGGACCTGCTTCTCTCCCCTATGCTGAACTTTGGGCCCTCCTGGTCTCCTCTGGCTCCCCAGAGTCCAGCTGCACTTGTATTAGCACCACTGGATGCCAGAGCACCTTTGCTGCCCTAGATGCCCTATTGCAGTCTCCTAATGGATGCCTCCCACCTGCCTCACTCACCTGATTCTAGGAAGCCCCTGCATGGCAGGCCTTGCCAGGGAAGAAGAGGGTGTGTCCTGGCACACCTTTGTGCTCAGAGGGATAGACCTCTGCTGGATAACGCCTGGCTTATACTCAGATCTGGTGTGTCTCTATGATTTACCCAGAGCAGGACCACTTTCAAGAGTGAAAAGGGGCACCACTAATAATAGTCGGGGAGAACACGCTTAACCAGAACTGTCCTAAAACCCAGGATGTGTGGCCATCATGCCTTTCAGATCCCACCAGGTCTGAAACACCACCCCTACCACAGAAATGTAAGAAAACATCCCTTTATCATTATTTTAACATGAGTATGCTAACTAAGGAGCCATTGTGGTGTAGTGGTTATGAATTGGGCTGCTAACCACAAGGTCAGCAGTTTGAAACCACCAGCTGCTGCCGCACCCCAGAATATGAGGTTTTCTACTCCCATAAAAGCAAGTCAATATTTCATGCAATGTGGTTTTAGCTAACCTACAAATGTATAATTTCCTTTTCTCAATATTGTTTTAAATGTTATACCATCAGCTAAATTAATGACACCATCAACAGAATTGCCTATGTCCCAGGGGTTTGATAATATTCTTTAATATAAAATGATAATTAAGTCTCTAAGGTGAACCAGACACATATATATGAGTAGGTACCCCCCCCCTACAAAAAACCCCAGATTTCTCGCCCCAAAGTTATGTATTTAAATTTTCTTTTTACAAAACAGCCTTATCACCTTCAAAGTACTCTCCACTTAATACATGTGTCAAATCTGTGATTCCCTTCTTGGAAACATTTTCCAAAGTCATCTGTTTGGATGGTTGACAGCACCCCCCTCGTTTTCTTCAGCTCTTCTACGTCATCAAATCGCTGTCCCGCTTCATTTGTGGAACCAAAAGAAGTTGTACTGAGTGAGGTCAGGTAAGTAAGGTGGGGGCAAGGGAGGTATGCTGTCTTTTGCCGAAAACTGGCACACTGAGATGGCTGCGTGAGCAGGTGCATTGTCATGGTGGCAAAACCACTCCCCCGTCTGCCACTACAAGTCAACATTTTCATCCGTTCAGTAAGTTGACAGACATCAAGAATGAGGTTTGTCATCAACTGGCATTTTACCTTTTTTGAAACACTCATACTCTTGAATTTTCCCCATAGTTCTGTCCTAATAAACTGTGTTCAACATTACAACAGTTTCTGCAGCTTTTTTCCTGAACAGGAAATAAAATCCTACAGGCACATGTTGTTTTCTTAATCAGTCACCACAAAAATGAGGTTCTAGCGAAACTGCTTTAATGAAAAAATTTATTGTGACCAGAGAGAACCTTCCCAGGTGATGCCACTGGGTGCACCAACTCAGAGCGAGTTTTTGGATGCTTGCCTAGAGGGAAAAATGCATACTACAAAAGCTCTGCTTAGTGGAGCTTTTTTTCATTTGGGGCGGGGGGTGCCCCCTCATAAACCTTAGATAGATGAATAGATTTGGGGCTCACATTTAATTCTAGCCCCAACCAAGGAACAATTCGTTCTTATAACCCTGCTTGATGCTCACCTTCATGAGGAGATGACTGAAGATATGGGTGTTATAGCAAAGCATGGTGAAGAAACCAAATGATGCCCCGCTATCAGACAGAATTGCACCCAGGGTCTTAAAGCTGGTCTTCAAATAAGCAGCCAGCCTGTATGATCCAAGGATTATAAATAACAAGCTCCAAGGATTATAAATAATAAGCTCCAAATCAAAAGGAGGGAATGGGATCAGAGCTTAAATTGTGAACACCTGCTTTGCAGATGGTTATTGATGACAGTGGAAGCCCAAAATCTGTACGCAGTGTCCACACATGAATTAATCTCCTGGTGAATTACCTCTGACCAGGGTTGAGAGATGTGAATGGCCTTGCTATCAGACAGAGTTCATTATAAAGGCAATTAATCATGGAGGATGTGGTTAGATTTAAAATGCAACATCTTATTATTTGATCTCCCATTTGACTCATTTTATTTATTTATTTTTCCTTTAAAAAAACAATTTTATTGACATATGTCACAAATCATACAATTCAATAGCTCGATCATATTAAAATCCTATTAAAAAGCATTGTACAATCATCACCACAATTAGTTTTAGAATATTTTCTTCTTTCTTATACTCATCATTATTAGCACCCCATTTTCCCTTAACCTTCCCTGTCACATCACTAAGGAACCACTAATCTAGTGCTGCCACTGTAGATTCACCAATCCTGGATTTCAGACACAGAAAAACATTCCGAACACAGAAAAGCATTTTTAAAAACAGCATCAATAGCAAAGTAGAACAGAGAAAAATCTCAACATAAAAGAAAGCAGAGAATATTAAAAATAAGAACAAATCTAAAATGGGCCAAAAGTCATTTCAAAAATTTTTTAGTTTTTAATATTTTCTGATTTCTTTTTCAGGGTACTATATGTTTTATTTTGTTATTATTGTTATTTTTTAGTTCATTTTTGTTTTTCTGCATGTTTTTCTGTTTATGAAACCCAGGATATGTAAATTTATAGAGACAGTTACTAGATTAATGGTTCCTTGAAGGTATAAACAGGAGAGGTTGGGAGGAAATGGGGAGCTAATAAAAATGAAAACAAGAATTAAGAAAATGTTCTAAAAATGATTGTGGTGATGATTGTACAACTCTTTTAAATATGATTGGATTATTGAATTGTATTATATGTGGATTATATACCAACAAAACTTTTAAAAAAAGAATTATAATCCTGGAAACCCACAGGTGCAGTTCTACTCTGTTTTATAGGCTTTCAATGAGTTGGGATCCATTCAATGACAGTGAGTGAGTATGAGTGAGCGATTGAGTGAGTATGAGTATGAGTGAGTATGAATGAGTGAGTTTGAGTGAGTATGAGTATGAGTATGAGTATGAGTGAGTGATTGAGTGAGTGAGTATGAGTATGAGTATGAGTATGAGTATGAGTGAGTGATTGAGTGAGTGAGTATGAGTATGAGTATGAGTATGAGTGAGTGATTGAGTGAGTATGAGTATGAGTATGAGTGAGTATGAATGAGTGAGTATGACTGAGTGAGTGAGTGATTGAGTAAGTATGAGTATGAGTGAGTATGAGTGGGTGATTGAGTATGAGTAGTGATTGAGTTAGTATGAGTATGAGTGAGTATGAATGAGTGAGTTTGAGTGAGTATGAGTATGAGTATGAGTGAGTGATTTAGTGTGTATAAGTGAGTATGAGTATGAGTGAGTGACTGAGTATGAGTGAGTGATTGAGAGAGTATGAGTGAGTATGAGCATGAGTGAGTATGAGTGAGTGATGAGTGAGTATAAGCATGAGAGCATAAATGAGTGAGTGAGTATGAGTGAGTGATTGAGTGAGTATAAGTATGAGGGAGTCTGAGCATGAGGGAGTATGAATGAGTGAGTGAGTCTGAGTGAGTGATTGAGTATGAGTATGAGTATGAGTATGAGTATGAGTGAGTATGAGCATGAGTGAGTGAGTCTGAGTGAGTGATTGAGTATGAGTATGAGTATGAGTATGAGTGAGTATGAGCATGAGTGAGTATGAATGAGTGAGTGAGTCTGAGTGAGTATGAGTATGAGTATGAGTATGAGTGAGTATGAGCATGAGTGAGTATGAATGAGTGAGTGAGTCTGAGTGAGTGAGTGTGTTTGGGGGGTACAGTGGTTAAGCACTCAGCTGCTAACAGAAAGGCTGACGGTTCTGTCCCATCAGTGGCTCCACAGAAGAAAAGTCCTGGCGATCTGCTACAATAAAGAAGACAGCCTAGAAAACCCAGGGGGACAATTGTGCTATTTCATGAAGAGTCACCTGAGTTGGGATTAACTCGACAGCGCACAACAGCACACTAGCGAAGACCAGCTTCTCACTGAAAGGCTGATGACTGCTGACTCAGGCCAGCCTGGTCTGGCAGGCTCTGCACAGCCAGCTCCTCGGTGGCCTGTTCCAATGTTGGGCCATACATCAGCGCCTCTAGGTTTTCTATGTTCCTTCACTGGGTCCCACAGGTGAACGACTGGGAAGAAGTAGCTGGTGAAACCAAGTGTCTAAGGCCTTATGGAGGCAGAATCCCTTAGAAAGGTCAAGAGCCCCCCACCCCCACCCCTTAGTCTAAGTCACTGGATGCCCCAACCACATGTGACTTCAGTGTGCCCTTCCACAAACCAGGATGGGCCTAATGTGTTTACTAATAGCCTTGGTAGCTACCAAAGGCAATTATGGGTAGCTGGTCTTGTGCTCAGGGTCTCACACAGGTGCGCCTCCTTGGAATTCCATTAGATAAGTGCTATCATTAACACTGATAGATGAGGAAACTGAGGCACGGGTGCATTACGTCATTTGCCCAAGTTCACTCTGCATAAAAATAGGCAGCCAGACTTTGAGCCCCAACATCCTGCAGATGACCCTTCACAGCACAGACTCAGCATGATACTATGGGGTGGGGATGGGTTTTATGCCTGCATTCAAAGTCTGACTTCCCCTGTTCCTAGCTGAGATCCTGGGCAAGTTCCCTTTTTAGATAGCTTAATTGCTAAGGCAGGACCTAGGCTTATTTGGGGTCAAGAGGGACACTCTATGTGGAGGTAACCTGTAAGGTATGAGCTCAAAAAACAACTTCTTCAAGAATCTGTGCACTGGTCCCACCTGACAACGAAGCCCCACTGGCTCCTCAGCGAGGGGCCATGGGCCTTGCTTGGAACTTGCTGTTCACAGCCCTCACTGTGCTGCCAGTGACCGCAAGCCCGGCCCCCTCAGAAGGCCATTTCAGTCTGAGAGAGAAGTTGTCAAGCCATGGGGTCCTTCCAGAGAGAGCATCATTTTACAGAGGTTTTATTTCTACGACTTAAAAAAGGTTGGTATCAGTTCCCTAGAGCTGCCGAACTAAAGTATCACAGATCAAGCTGCTTAAACCAACAGGAGTCTATGGTTGAGTTAGTTAATTGTGCCAGCCTGGCCGATAATCACATGT
>NW_022103913.1:7943935-7953641 GCF_000313985.2 Echinops telfairi
GTCTCAGAAACCCCATCTAGGGTTGCTATGAATCAGGATCCACTCCAGGGCAGTGGTGTCTTCTCCTACTCCAGCATGACCTCAGGCTAACATAACTGATAAAATATTCAAAGACCCCGTTTCCAAATAAGATCAACTTTGCAGACACAGAGTCAGGACTTTAGCATATCTTTTGAGGAGGATACAATTCAACCCTCCACAGAGTCGTCTGACTCCAAAGCCTGCCGTGGAGACGGGCCTGCAGCTGCTCCACCAGGCCTATCGGCTGTTGGTCAGTTAGCCTATCAAGTAGCCAGTGGATCGGGAAGTCTGGGGCTTCATGATTCAACTGGCCACCCCATCAGATGTGCTTGGTGAGGCCCTCTGCAGATGATGCTACTGAGACAATGGCTCTTCCATTTTCTATCCTCTCTCCTCATAAGACTCTTTCCACCCCACCCCACTCCAGGCAGTACAAAGAACACATGGTTTGGATTCCTGGAACCCCCACTCAGAGCAGTATCCTATTGTTTATGTGTCAAAGAGAGGGTGCCACCGTTGGGAGCGGGGCCAGCCCTGAGCATGGGAGCAGAGAGCAGCAGCCTGGGTCTGGGTGGTCTGGCTGGTGGCTGCTGCATCCCTCACTCCTGCTGTGACATGGGGACCTGTCTGAACCATACCCTTGCACCATGACGGCCCTGGTCTGCCAGCAGTGCTGGCCAGAGATGAGTGTGGGAACACAGACCAGGTTCTTCCAGCAGCGCGGGGCAGACGAAAGAGGAGAGACATGCTGGAAATATCAGCGGGCTTCAGCGGGACTTTGAGAGTTGGATGGAAAGTGACCGAGAAGGGAGCAAGGTGTGGCAGGAAGGCCCGCTGCCACTGTCAGCACTGCTTCCCGTTCCAGGTCCCAGGCTTCATCAGGAAAGAAGTGCATAAGCTTGTTCACACTAAAATGTGGGTGACTAAATGTTTTCCACATATTGCCTTTCATAGACATTTTTCATAGAAAGCCTATAAATAGCAATTTTCAATGCATCTCTTCAACTACCGCCTTCCTCCTTATACAAATGTGCACTCACAGTTACACAGAAAGGGCATGGACTGACACAAACGCACGTACTGCCCCACTCGAGCATTTCCTGGGCACCTTGGGCTTCTCTCCCTGTCAGCCATCACACCCTACTTCAATTCATTAAGGCATTTTCCTCACTCGGTCCCCTAGTTATTGTAGATGCATCCTTCCAAACTCAGTCCAGTTGGTACCTGTGTCAGGAGCTGCGCGGTACAGTGTTCCCGTGTGTCCCTCCAGCAAAACCCTCCCTATCCTAAGCTGCGACTGTCTGCCTCCCATCCTCATTCTCCCAGGGGGCTCTTGGCTCCTCAAGGGCAGGCCTGAGTCTCATCCTCCCTTGTATCCCCAGCACAAGGCTGTGCATGGAGAAGATTCATGGGAAGTGATAGGTGAAATGATGGATAGGATGGATGGATGCACGAATGAATGATAATATGCACAGGCAACTTCTTTCTATCAAACTAATGAATTTAGAACTCCCTGCTGGAGCACACTGAACCAAGTACACCACAGGTAGGTGGGTTGGCTGAGTATGATAAACAATGTGCCCCCCCACCCCAGGTGTGCCCACAGAGACATGTAGGTATACTGACTGTGATAGGTAGGTTTATTGTGCCAACCTAGCCAATGAACACATGTGGGATTAATTGAAGGGAGGAGAGCTAAATGGCTCAGTGAGCCTTGCCTTTCTTGTCTCTTGCTCTTTGATGATCAGACCAGTGTGCGGCTGCCTTAGCTGGTGCTCTGCCTCAACCTGCAAGCTACACTACCTGTGGAACAGCTAAACCATGGGCTGTTTTGCTGTAATTTGAGGTTCCTTCAAGACCTGCTTCACCATGTTACTGGTGTATATATCACTTGAGCTGGGGACTGTCGGACCCTGTCATCTAGGTGACTGTTGGTAACCTGCCTTGCTGTTTGCTGCCTGTGATCAGATTGCCTGCCTTGCTCTACAGAGGACTCAGCTGTCTGCTTCCTTGACTTGCATCTGGCAGCTCTCGTGACTTAAAGGACTGCCAGTGTATTAGCTGTCTCATGGAGGTGAGTTGCACTGAGCTATTTGTACTTCTCTATAGACTAATTAACTGTTTATTTATACATACATATATGAATGTATGTGTATATATAAATATAAATATATAATCATAAGTGTCCTGGTCTTGTTTCTCTAGAGACCCCTGTCTAACACTCTGACCAAAGGCCTTCACCACTTCCTAAGAATCATTTTGACCACAGCTGGGAAATATAGTAACTATCAGAATTAAGAGTTGGAAAAACTGACAAAAGACCCTGTGCATTTTGGTATGTCTTGCCTCCCTGGAGACACATGACCTAAAAGATATTAAGATTAGCCTGTAATAAACGTGCCAGGCCAGGTGTGCCTGCACCCTCTTAGACCTCCAGCGGCAGCAGCAGTACCCAGCGTGACAGCTGGAGGGCTCCCACCAGATCGTACCCAACAGCCACAACAGCTATGCCTCAGGGGTTTCACGACATCGCATTTCTAAATTAAATCTGTCCCTTGGATCTAAAGTCCCAGCTGCTTCCTTTCTGCTTCCCCCAGCCCCAAGACCAGATTCTGACTGTCACAGCGGGAGCTGCAAACCACCTGCCATCACTACCCTGCACAGACATACAGACATGTGGGGCAGGGTGGTAGGGTAGGGGTGCGACCTAGAGCCAGGGACCAAGATCCCAGGCCCTGGAGGTGTCTCACTGGGTCCAATTCCCAAGTCCATCCGCATCTACTAGCTGTGTGACCCAGGCAAGCTATTTAACCACTCGATGCCTTCATTTGCTCATTTTCAAAATGTGCCCACAGAGACATGTAGGTATACTGACTGTGATAGGTAGATTTATTGTGCCAACCTAGCCAATGAACACATGTGGGATTAATTGAAGGGAGGAGAGCTAAATGGCTCAGCGAGCCCTGCCTTTCTTGTCTCTTGCTCTTTGATGATCGGACCAGTGTGCAGCTGCCTTAGCTGGTTCTCTGCCTCAGGTCTCAGGCACAGGCACAGGCACCTGTGCCTCAGGCACAGGTCTCACAGGAGCCCTGGTGGTATAGTGGTTTCAAATCAGGCTGCAAACCTAGAGGTTAGTATTTCGAAGCCACCAGCTGCTCCTCATGAGAAAAATGAGACTTTCTACTCCTGTAAAGACTAACCGTCTCAGAAACACACAAGGACAATTCTACCGTGTCCTGTAAGGCCACCCTAAGAATTGGGATCGACTCGATGGCAGTGAGTTTTGGATCTTACAGATGTGGGCTGAAGATTACATCTATCTAGTGAACTCATCTAATTGCAATTTGGTTTATTGCAATTCCAGTCAGCCCCACACCTGTCAGAGTAAAACTGCTGATAGGATTTTCAAGGCTGCTACCCTTCTGAAGTGGATCACCAGACCTTTTTTCTGAGATGCCTCTGGATCTGTTTGAATCACTGACCTTCTATTATTATTATCGATCGCTTACTTGTTTGCATCACCCAGGAAGTTCTCCAGCTACCAGATTCCTCAGTAAGTGTCAACAACCATCACCACATACTCATACACACCTGAGTGTCTACATGGCTGCCCAGTGGCGCCTGCTCTTCCCCAAAGCGACTCAGTCATGGATCCAGGAGTCCTCTTTCCGGACACTTTTATAACCACATAGTCCCTGAGAGCAGGTAGCGTGGCCTGGACTCAAAATCATTCAGCCATTCAGTGACCACTTCTTGGTCACCTGCAATGCGCCACGCCTGGAGAACAGCACCCAACATGCCTGAAGAGCACGCAGCTGGGCAGAAGTGCGAAGGGTGGGCTGGTGGTGACAGCAATCTGTGAAAGGTGACAGAATAAAGGGGGGATGGGGGCTGGTTCCAGGAGATAACTCAGCCTTGGGAGGTCAAGGCTTCTTCTAGGAGCAAACATCTATGCACTGAAAGTTGGATTAGCCATGGAAAGGGATTTGGGTGGGAGGTGGGGCGAGGGAGGATAGGAGATGTACTGGCACAGTTTCAACCACTCACTGTTCATTTATCAATTTGTCTTTCCAGCTGTGATGCTGGAAGATGTGCCACCCATACTTCACATTCCAGCAGGGTCACACCTGGTGGCCAGGCTTCAGTGGTGCTCTCCGACTGAGCCATGGGTAGGAAAAAGGAATAGTCTGTCCACTCTAAGGGTCAGAGCCACTGAAAACCGTAAGGGAAAGCAGGGGGATATTCTCTGATATAGCACTAGAAGATGCACTCCTCAGGTTGGCAGCCATTCAAAGCACAACTTGGGAAGAGCTGCCTCCTCAAAGTGGAGTTGACCTTAACGATAGAGATGAACTTATGCTCTCGAGACCTTCATGTGCTGACAGGGCACAACTTAAAATGAGAAGAAACAGCTGTAATCAACCATTAGTAATCGGAATGTGGAAAGTGCAAAGTATGAGCCTACAAAAATTGGAAGTCACCAACTATGAAATGGAATGCTAAAAGATCTATATCCCAGGCATTATTCAGCTGGGATGGACTATCATTGACCATTTTGCATCTGGCAATCATGCAGCTTACCATTCCAGGGGTAGAACACATTAATCATCCAAAAGAACATTCCAAGATGGATCTGTCGACAATTCTGTCCGTCGCGGGATCATATCCGTACACCTTCAAGGAAGATGAGTTAATCGTGGTGTGTGCAAAGACCTGGAGTTAGAAAACCAAAAGGGAAAAAACAGCATATCTTAGATGGAAAGAACTGAAGAAAAAGTCAAGCTTGGGCTGTAATAGTGAAGATTTTATAAGCAAAATAGTTAAGGAGGCTGGGAGCATCAAAAGAAGATGGAAAGAATGCAAAGAATCACTGTACCAAAGTGAATTGGTCAGCATTCAGCCATTTCAAGAGGTAGCATATGATCGAGAACCAATGGTGCTGAAGGGAGACATGCAAGATGCATGCAGACATTCACCAAAAACCAGGAATCGGTGAAGCACCAATGGGAATGTTTCAACTAGGTGATACAACACTGGGAGCATTCACTGGTCTATGGCAGGAAATTTGGAGGACAGCCAAGTGGACGTGATCCATATTTGTGCCCATCCCAAATAATGTTCACACCACAAAATGCAGAAATGATCGAACAAGGTCACTAGTATCACATACAAGTAAAGTTTTGTTGAAGGTCATTCAGCAGCAGTTACAGCAGTACATGGACATGGGGCTGCCCCAAATTCCAGCTGGATTCAGAAGAGGAGTGGAACCAGGGATATCATCGCTGATGCCAGATGGATCTTGGTGGAAATCAGAGAATACTAGAAATATACTTACTTGTGTTCTATTAACTATGTAAAGGTAGCTGTGTGGATCATTAAAAAACTATAAATAAAGTTATGAAGAATGGGAACTTGAGAACGCTTCATTATGACCATGTGGAATGTGGACACAGAACAAGAGGCAATAATCCAAACATAAAGAGGGGAAACTGTAAAGTTTAAGAATTTTAAATGGGTGCATGCAGCTTGGATTCTTACACCACATCTATTCAAACGATATGCTGAGCAGATAATCTGAGAAAGTGGGTTATATGAAGAAGAATGTGAATCAAAGTTGGAGGAAGGCATATTAATAACCCCTGATATGCAGATGACACAACCTGGCTGGTTAAAAGGCAAGAAAACTTAAAGCACGCACTGGTGAAGCCCAAAGACGGCACCTTCAGCCTGGGTTACCGATCAACATAAAGAAAACAGTAATCCTTGCAACTGGACCAAAAGACAATGTCATGATTAGCAAAGAAAAGTTAAAGCTGTCGAGAGTTTTATTTCACTTGAATCCACAATCAATGCCCAGGTAAACAGCAGTCAGGAAATCACATGACACATTGCATTGGGCAAATCTGCCGTACAAGATCTACTCAAGTGTTAAAGAGCAGAGTTGTCACTGTGATGACTAAGGTGAGTCTGACCCAAGCCATGCTTGTCAGTCGTCTCATTCACGTGAAAGCCGGACCGTGAATAAGGGAGTCCAGGGGAGAATGGACTCATTTGAGTGATGGTGTTGACCCAGAATAGTGAAAGCCCCATGGACTGCCAGAGGGACAGTCAAAATGCTCCTGAGGAGGAAGAAAGGTGAGACTGTCTCACATACTCTAGACACATTATCCAGAGAGCCAAGCCCCTGGAAAAGGAAGCCATGCTTGGTAAAGCAGAGGCTCAGCAAAAAGAAAGAACACAGAAAGGCTTTCAACAGAAGGGACTGACCTGGTGTGAGCTTAAGCATAACGGTGGTGAGGATGACACAGAAGCAGGCAGTATTTGGTGCTGTTGGCAGAAGGCTGTTAAGAGTTGGAGCCTACTCACTTGCACCTCACCGTAACCACCAGCACAGCAGATAACCACCATGGATGGGGCACAGTCTTGTGAAGGAACAGTGTCAAGGTCGGACACACCTTGTCTAAGGGGAGTCTCACCCTCGGCTCTGTAAGAAGAGAGGCAGACACTGATGAGGGCTTTGCCCATGACTAAGTCTTCAATATATAAGAACAAGCAAGTAGGTGATGCCCATAAATAATTGTCTACAATTATGATGAATGAACAATCAAACCCCCTGTGGTCATCCTAATATGATCTCCACTTTACAGATGAAAAACAGAGGTTTAGAAGGACCACGTGCACGCTAAAGAAGTCCATAGCTAACGATGCAGCAGAGGGAGAAGGGGATGGCATTGTTTCTGGTGTGGGGATTAGGACTCCCCTCCACAAAGACACCGCCTTGGTCACTATTAGGACTACCGAGAGGGAGGTTAACCTGTAGGGGCCAAGAGAACTTCAGCAACCACTGCCTTACCCGCCTGGGGAGGTCCAGCTGTGGACAATGAAACTCCGCACCTCACAGTGCCTCTGTGGGGGATGGCAACCACCAGGGTGCCCAGCGCCCCGCTCCTCACCCCCTTCGGACGCCATCCACCGGTCATCTGTTGGCTCAGCATCCTTGTTTACATTGCTTCCTCAATCTGGAGGCTGCAGATTGAAATTATCTCCTCTCGGCTGTGTCAGCCTGTCCTGAACCTCGCTCCCACTCCCAGCTTCCCACCAAGCCCAAGGCAGTCACAGCTGGGGCCTGATAAGGAGGCCTCTGTCCCAGGGGACGCTGTCAGGTGGGAGAGGAGGATTCCCCAACCCTGTGCTGCAAGGCCTTCTCAGTGCTCTGGGACAAACAGAAAGTGAAGGGCTCTCTCCACCAGCCCACTCTACCACCAGCCACGAGAGCCTCCGAAGTCACGAGCTCTCTGGTGGGCAAGTGACTTCCAGATGCTTGGTGGCCATCCTCACTATGTATTTGCTGTCCAGCCCTGGGACAGTTCCTCTCCTCTCTGAGTCCGCTCCTTCTCCCCTAGATTGAAGCATATGCATCAGTGATATGAGTGGCATGCCAGGGAGCCCTGGTGGCATACTGGGATGTGCTTTGGTTGCTAACTGCAAAGGGAGAAAGATGCGGCTTTCTGCTCCCATAAAGATTTCCAGTCTCAGAAACACGCAGGGACCGTTCTTTGTCCTAGAGTATCACTATGAATCAGCCTGGACTCAATGGCCATGAGTGTTTGGGGCTGAAGGCTCTTCTAAGCTCCCTGAGGGCAGGGGCCAGGCCTCATTCTCGTGGGAGTCTGTCCCCAGCATCCATGCACATGGTAGGTGGTTGGGGAGCAATTGTTGGCTGAATGATGATGACTCCCGGTTATGTCTCTCCCTTTCCCGTCATGGCTCCCTCATTCCCGAGTCCCCAGGACCCTCATTAACACTGTCACACCTCCTAGCAACCCCCTTGGCTGCCAGCCCCCACAGGTCATACCTTAGCCGGCAGATTGACCTGGGTTGCCGAAACTCAGTCAGGTCTATTACCAAGGTCATCATAGCCAGTAGACAAGAACAGACCTCTTTTCTAGAAGGGTTCTAAGAAGGGATAGCCACAGGGAACAAACCTATAACCTGGTATTTCAAGTGCCAGCTCAGACATTAGTGGGGCAGAAGGTAGAGGAAGGAGCAGGGCGGGTTCCCAGCAGGGATACAGAATCCTGGAGCCTCGGTCAGGTCTCAGAGGGACCCAGGAGGCAAAGATAAGGGGCTGATCAGGTAGGCAGGTTGTATTGTTACAACCTGAGCGGTGGGACCACCGTGTAGAGCCATGGGGGCTGCCACTGTGTCTGATGAGGCAATAGTGGAGATGCAGGCGGAGAAGGCTGGAGCAGGGTCAGTAGGGGGAGGGGGCACACAGACACTCTTCAGCCTGAAGCCCCTCTCTGTGCGGAAGCACACAGCGCATCTCAGGAATCTGAAACAAGCCGAGTCAGGGGCAGCGATGAGACCAGTGAGACATCAATACTGGACTCCTACTCAGACTTCAAAAGCTTGATAGGAGCCCCTGCTCCTGACCATCTGTGGATGAGATAGTCTAAAAACATCCACATAGACACACCAACCTCCTGACTGGGGGCAGGGGAAGCGGGACGCAATGCAACACATGAGGCCATGAGATGTTTAGCTGAGCTCCGAGGGCCGTCAGCAAGATCCAGACTTCAAAGGTGAGGAGCAAGCAGGCCTTGGTCTGGAGAGGCAGGCTGTGCCAAGGCAGCAGTCAGGGGTGTGCCAGCAGCAGCACGCTGGAGTCTCCAAGCTTATCAACCATGCTCGAGAGAAGGCCTTGGGCAGATGAGAAACTGAGCTCCCAGATGCTTCCCAGGGGAGGCCAGGCCTATGTGCTCAGGAAAAGGCCAGGCAGGATAAACGTGTGCCCACCAACAAACAGGGCATTTCTCCGCAGGAAAGGGGTTTGGACTCAGTGTGATGGTACGAAGTAGAAAATACCCCTTTGGGTTTTTGATGCTGCAAATCCTTATGGGAGCAGAAAGCTTTGTATTTCTCCTTTGTAGAGGCTAGTGAACTCCAATTGACCTAAATACTGCAGAAAGGGGTCCGGAGAAATAGAAAGATCTAGATCTTATAGAGGAGCTTCTTAGGAGACTGAGAGAGGGGCAGAAAGTTTCTGAAATGACAGGAAAGCTTCACCTGAACTTCATGGAGCAGGATGAGAGGGAGTGCCCACAGACCACCCCTCCTGCCAGGCCCATGTCTGAGGACATGGGGAGTCGGGACCAGACACTGGCCAAGGGGAGAATGGGAGGACATGCCTGGAACAGGCCCGGGAGTGAGCCGCCACCGTGTCTCTTTCCCACACTATCAGCTCTTGGCTTCCTGTTTGACCAAACTTGTCAAGTGTGTTTTTGAAATCCCCTGTCCTTGGGAAGATTTATGGGGGAAGAGAGGACCAGGATCTCTCAGGGGCCACGGTGACCACCCAGCCCACAGCTCTTGGCCACCTCTGCCCTGAACTCCCAGTGCGGGGGACTGTGCAATGCTCCGGCCACAGGACACACTTCCTACCAGGCTTCCCTCCCACGGAGGCCTGCAGTGGGAGGGGAATGTGCAGAGTGTGGGGTTGTGTGTGTGTGTGTGTGCTTCTACACGCAAGCACTTGTCTATGTATGTTTGGTGTATTTCTCCAACGGGACTGCTCCCTTCTTCAGACAGAGACCACACATACAACTGCTAGGTTGTATGCTAGGCACTCTCCCCACCTCTTTACCCATCATATGTATATATATGTGTGTATATGTGTGTGTAT
>NW_022103913.1:7953860-7986262 GCF_000313985.2 Echinops telfairi
TGTGTGTATATATATATACCAAAGACTGCTCCCCACTTCCAAGCCTTTATTCAAGCTGTTTCCCTACCTGGGACTCCTTTCCTCTCTTGCTTGGCTAAGGCTTATATTTCAGATTTGGAGGGTGTGTGTGTTGGCAGGGGGTGTCACTGCCTCCAGGAAGTCTTCCTTAACAATCTTCCACTGCAAGTTAGGGTGTGCCCTGGCGTAACGTTATAGGAAATTTATAGCAGTACCCAAATCTAATGTTTAAGGAGCACACTCTGTATTTCAGAAACATAAGTGGGCAGTTTGCCTGTATTAACGTGTTCGATCTTCACCATCTCTCTGTGAGACGACATGGCAGACACTGCTAGACACATTTCTAACGTCTGTTGCCATACCTTCCTTACTAAGCTTGCATTCTATTGGGAATCGCAACTGCCCAGATTGCTTCTGTTGTGGTCCATTGCCATCAAACCTGCCCCCAATTAACGTTGACCCATGAACAACAGAATGAAATTCTACCCAGCCCTGTGCCATCCACACGACCAGTTATGGGTCAGATCTCTGTGATCTGCTGGGTCTTCGTTGACTGGTTTTTAAGAAGTCGATCACTAGACATTTCTTCCTAGTCCATCTGAGTCAGGAAGCTCTGCTGAAAGCTATTTAACATGCCAGCAACACACAAGCCCCAATCGATAGACATAGACAGACGGTGACTGTGCATGAGGCACATTGGCCAGCAATTGAGGTTAGATCTCCAGAATGGAAAGCAAGCATTCTCCCTCTGAACCATCAATGCCCTGTGTCCGGCTTAATAATGACTCTTCAAATATGGCCTTGCAATGAACTTCTGGCAAGAGGAATGAAGGTGGGGCAGAGCTGGAAAGCACTTTGGACCCTTCCTCCTTCTTCCCGCACCCAGCAGGGCGTGTGCACATGATGACGGAGCCACAGTTGTCCTTCCCCAACCAGGAGGCAGCCTTAACGAACGGGGCCACATTCTAAACTGGTGACCAAGCCCCTGATACAAAGAACTCTGAACTCTGAACCAACTGAAATACACAACAGAATGCACTGTCACAGTGGCTGCAACAACGCACTCAAATAGCCCTGCTAGGCGGTGGTGGGATTCAGCCTGTTCGCACGATTTAGCAGACCAGATCCCTAACTTTTGTTGCGTTCAGTGAAATAGCTGTTAAAATGGCACTGTAACCAGGGGTCAGTTTAAGGTGGAATCGCAATGTGGAAATCACATATTCACGTTCCTTACTCGTTTTTGGAAAGTTATCCCTTTTCCCCACAGAAGTGTATCGGCATAGAATTCACATACAAAATTTATTTGTTCAACCACATCAAGAGGAGCTTTACAATCATCACCACAATCATTTTTAGAAGATTTTTCTTCATACTTGTAGTCATTGTTATTAGCTCTCCATTTTCCCCCGACCTCCCCTGAAATACCCCCAAAGAATTATTAAGCCACCTACATCCCCTCTGACCATGGACCAGGGATGTGAACAGCCTTGCTAACATGCAGAAGGCTTTGGAAAGTGGATTGTGGCAGATGCAGTCATGTTAAAATTTCAAAAGGCAACTGGAGAAGACCAACTAAAGTATCGTATGTGGGGAATATGCCTCAGGTGATTTCCCTTTGACCAGAGTGGAGGACGGGAATAAGCTGGTTACCAGAGAGTATTAGAGAGACGACTGTAGTCTATTAACATGACAATTCTGACTCAAAAGGTCAAAAGCCTATACCGCTTGATCTCCCCTCTGATACACTCTGGACTGGACCTGATTTTTGATATTCTCTGTGTCTTCTTTTCATATTGAGGTTTATCTCTGATGTGCTTTGTCATTGTGGGTAGCCTTCTTAAATCCTATGTGTTAAGCGTTTGTCTGGTATATAAAATCCAGGATTGATGCATCTACAGAGAAAACTAGAATAAGGGTTTCTAGGGGCTTCAGTGTATGTACTTATATGTGTGTGTGTGTGTGTGTGGGGGGTGTTATCAAGGAGTTTAAGAAGGAAGAAAATGTTTTTAAACTGATTGTGGTAGCAAGTGCATAATACTGCTTGATGTGATTGGAGTATGGAATGATATGATGTCTGGACTAACTCCTAATGAGATGGTTTGGGGAAAAAGAAGGAGGAGGAGGAGGAGAAGAAGAAGAATGGATCAGGGATGAGAATCCAGGAGCCAAGGAGTTCCTGCTATGGACACACAGCCGACTGGGTGCACCATGACCCAGGACAGGAAACACTACAACAGGACATTTATTCTCCTCCTCCTAAACCCGTGGATTTCCGTGTGACCAGCCTGAGAGTCATAGCTATGGTTCCTGGAGGCTCACAGCGCAGGAGAGAAGTGTGGGTTGGGAATGTCCACAGGGGCACTTCATGAGTCCAGAGACGGAGACATGTCAGAGAACTCACTCTGAAGGAGACAAGGCCCCACGTGAGTCCGGGAAGCAGTCTATCCAGTGGTTTGAGCTGCGCTTGGGATGGAAGCCAGGGCCCGTCACTTGGATCCAGTCCTTGGGCAAGTTTATTCACAGTGTAGCTTAACCTCCATCAAGTCTGCATTTGGCAGCTTTGTCGGTCAGATGGAGGCAGGCATGGACCGTGGCTCGGGGCTGACGGCTCAGTGTCTGAGGGAGGGGGTGGTTATGTGTGACATTGACTTTCGACCTCTGGTCTGGAGGTCCCACCAAAGAACCAGGAAGCCTGGAAGGGGGACTACCGGCCGTTTGAACCCACCCACCCCTGCCCTCCCTTCCCCCCCACACACAGAGCTTCAAGGAAGACAAGGCCTGGAGCCCCATCCTGCAGAGACAGCTGTCGAGAGAATCCTGTGGACTAGTTCCACTCCATGACTGAGGGGCCAGCTCGAGGGCAACTAGCAGCAAATGAGTTTCTGGAAATGGGCTCCCAGCCAGGTGTCCAGGGGAGAGCTCCTGACCCCAGCTGGACACTCTGCCCTCCAGGTACAGAGAGCCACAGCTGAAGAGTCCCTGGAGGTTCTGCCCATCTGCCCGCAGGCCTGCCACGCCCTCTCCCCCTCCTCCGCCTTCCCTTCCCTGTCTCCACTGACACCCTAAGTGATGAGAAACGGAGACAGGCCAAGACTGTCCAGTAAAGATCACTGACCACAGGCACGTGTGCTGCGCGCTCTGGCCGGGGGAAAGTAGGGTGTCCTGAGGAGCTAGGGTTGAGGCGAAAGGGAAGGAAATAAGGAGAGGCGAAGGGGAAAGGGAATTATCGTGGCAAGCAAAGTGGAGATTCCAGAGAGAAGCAGAGGGGGGCAGAGGGGCGAGAACTTGAGCGCCTATGACTGGAGCTCACGTCCTACAAAGGGACACTGGGTGCCTGCCTCCTGACCCCTGAGCTGAGAGTCACCCCTTCACGGAGTCTCGCTGCTTAGCCCAGCCAGACACTGCCTCAGGACCCCTGCTCAGTCTGACCCTCCACACCCAGCTTCCTCTGCATAGAGGCAGGCTTGTCAGTCTTCGCCGAATGTTCTAGCACTGCCCCAAGTGTGGGGAGGCACAAGGGACAAGGCCAGGCTCTTCTGTGCTTGGGAGCAGGTAGAGGCTGGCCCTCATACTCTCCAACTGCAAAGTTCTTCTTAACCCAGGGGCCTTCCATCCATGTGGGGGGCATGCCGGCAAGTCTGGCCCACACCCAATGGTCAGGCCGCTCCCGGGAGGGCGCCTCCTCCAGACAGCTAGCCCACTCTCCAAGTTGGCTGAGCCACATGTTCTTCCTGAAGCATCATGGGGCTGGCTGAGTAGGGGTAGAGAGTGGTCTTGGGGCTCCAGCAGGGCCTGGGTCTATGATGAAGAACTGAATGTGCCATTTTGGCAAATGCAGCACTAAAGTCACAGCCAAGTGGACTGGCAATAGCAGCCAGGCCACTGACAGGGGCACCCTCCCCGTAACAGTTCTGTGGGTGTTCGTCTTTGTTCTCGCTTGAAGGGGGCGAAAGCCCAGGCCTCCGAGACAAAGGGATGGCTTCGGGTTTGCACAATGATATCAATCCGGGAGTCCTGGCCCCAGCCAGGGCTCTGCCCCACCACACACCCTTGCCCACAATCCCTTAGTCCCTCTGTTGCAGGGATCCCTCGTCAAGCATGCGACCCCCAGTGAGCTACATGCTCCTGCTGGGTCTCCAGCAGCCAGCCCGGGGCAGGCGGAGACTTGGGACGCCTGCTGCAACGGCTAACATCAGCCTTGGAATGGGAAGCCAAAGCTGCATGGCATGCAGGCCCTCTCTGGCAGGCCCTCCCACCCTGTGCACAAGCATGGGGCCACTGCAGCTGCTTGGGGAGCGGCCACCCCAGCATTGGAGACCGCCAGGATAAACACAACGCGGGACATCTTTGGGGGAAAGGAAATTGAAACCAACTAGCTTGGTCATGATTTTCTTTCCGTCTTTTTAATTTTTTTTTTTAGCATCTCTCTAAAAATAGGCTGGCAAAGCCATCGGCTCAAAACCTAAGGAGCTGGAATGCAGTGAGGGGCTCTGAGGTTGTCCGATGGAGCCTGCACCCCCAGAGACCCCGCCTCCTTTCCCGGGGCCTGACAAGCTGATTGAGCTGAGACAGGAAGAGTAACTGGCTGGTGATTGCAGACTATCCAGTGTCAGCTCATTGTTCCGGGAGGAAGCTGTCAGACCAGACCTCCCAGGAGCGGCTTGGCCTCTGGTTCTTATTTTTCCCTTGTAGGTGGGAGGATGATGGGGGCGTGGCAGGGAACCACCACCTTGCCCCCCACCCAAGTGGACACTCCTAATCAGAACGTCATCCACCTAGGGTCTTCACTCCCAGGGACCTGGGGTGTAGTGGGCGGGGCCACCTTATCTGCTTCCTCCCCAAGTTCCCTTAAGAACGAGTTGTTCCTTCTTATTCCTACAAAAGTATAATAATGGATATTTGCTGTAAAACACACATCTGAGGTAGAGACAGATACTGCCAAGAATGAGTGAGTCCCCTGCGACCTTACCCTTCACAGATAATCACCATGCTCACCAGGCATATCCGCACATATATGTATGGTTGGCAAATTTGGGACGTTGTTCTATTTTTCATCAACTTGGTTTCCTGTTCACAGAAATTTGTGGACAGTTCTCCACATCCACAAATACATACCAGTATCACTCTTTTTCATGGGTGCATACTATTCCGGTGGCTATATCATGAATGTGTTTATTCCCCCAGGAATGGTTACTTAGGGTTTCCCCAGTATCCCACTTTCCCAAATAATGTTGTGCACTCTTGGGCATGAATTGTATCCTGCTTGAGTATTTTTAGATGGAAGTCCTGAATTAGATAAGGCAATTTACAATGAGATAGATTTGTCACATAGATTTGCAGAGGGACTCTCAGAAATGACAACAAATAAGACTTTAAACATATAAACAAATCCATTTGTTTGCTTAAGTGTCCGGATGGGACAGATGAGTAACACACTTGACTGCATGCCAAAAGGCTGCAGGTTCGAGTCCACCTAGAGACACTTGTGCATTTTTTTACAGGTTATTGGGAATTGTGCATGAACATTTCCAATATGTGCTTCTAAGAAGCTGGATACTGACTGCTGTAATATTTAAAGCCAGCCTAACTTCTCAGCAGAATAAGGGATCAATGGCTTGGACTACTTATCAGACATGAGGACCACCTCCACACATAGACCCCCCAAATAGGATCCTGAGGTTGGTCATTGGAAAGTCAAGTCTCGAGGTTAGTTTATTCTTCTCAATGAGGATGCAAGTGGCCTTGGTCAAAGGAGGAGCACCATGTAACCACACACTGATCTACAATGAAGTGCTTTCCCTTCAGCATCTGCTGCCTGCAGACTAACACGCCTAACCCAGGCCATTGCCACCGTGGCCCTGTTTTCATTGCTAGCTACCGTGCAAACACAGTGAAACACTGCTGGCTTCCTCGCCATCCGCGTGATCAACTGCACACCAGACGGCTGGGATCCATAGGGTGTTCACTGAGCTGATTTTTGGAAGTAGAACACCAGCCTTTCTTACTAGCCCGCCTTAGTCTGGAAGTTCCACTGAAATCTATGCTGCATCATAACAACACACAAGCCTCCACTGACACAGGTGGCAGCCGTGCATGTGATGCATTGGCCAGGAAGTGAGCCTGTGTGGCGCACATGGAAGGCAAGACTTCACTATTGCACTTGTAATGCCCCACACCTTTCCCCGCAGATGCAGAGTGGCCTCTTAAACATTTGGCTTAAGCAATATGGACTGGTACAAAGATAATGGCATTGGGATCCAGATCATCTGGATGGAAACATAGACCCCCACTCCCTCCCCCACCCACCCAAAGACTTGCTGTGACAATTTGAATGAGTGAACGTGGTTGGAACTCATTTGCCTCATCTTCCCTACTGGGGAAGCACTGGGAAGAGACAAGGGATCCAAAAAGTAATGGGTGTGAATCAGAACCGTGACTATTAGTAAAATGGTATTCTAGGCTTCTTGCGGCCTTAGGGGTGTAGGGGGTTATAAATTCAAAGGAAGAAATCCAAGGACATGAACAGACTATTCACAGAAAAGGAAACCAAATGTTTTCTAGATAAATGAGAACCTCATTCCTACCAAGAGAAATATAAACTGCAACTAGACTGACAAACAATTTTCCACCACCTCCCCGCCAGGTTAGAAAATATCACGCACACCTAGTGCTGGCCCGATTGTCATGAGCAGGGGTGGAAGTGGGGTGATAGGCACACACACAGGCGAGCCTATGAACTGAAATCACCTCAATGAGAAGTAATTTGGTAATACTATTCACATTGCAATTGAAAATGTAATTGACTCTGTCCTTGGGCTTCTAGGAATTTACTGCTCCAAACGTTTGCACATGGTTTCATATGGACAAGCTTATGAATACAGCAATATAAAATAAAAGCCATCAAACAAACAGAATCCCACTGCCAGTGAGTCACAAGAAAGAGCACTCCCCCCTGGGGTCCCAAGGCTGTAAATCTTTGCAGCAGCAAGCTGGCACACCTTGCTCCTGTGGAGAGGCTGGGGGTTCGAAGATCTGACCTTTGTGCTAAGTGTCTTAACCACTCTGCCCTTATAGCTCCTTAAAATCCATTGGAGACTCATTAAATAAACCACAGTCTATCAACCTACAAAAGTTAAACAGTAAAAATATTCCTTATAGACTAAGATATCACTATAGAGTAATCTCCATGACCTATTGCTACATAAAACTAGCAAGGAGCTATAAATTCAATGATGGTGACAGTGGTGAATATATACAAGCATGTACAACACGTCTATTAAATACAGCCTATTAGATACAGCCGGTCCTAATAACATCACTTGCCTATACGGAGAGGGACTGGGTGCAAGATGAGAGGAGGATGAAGACATTTGAATGTTAAACTATGTAACATGATGCCTATTCAAATAATGAATGGATGAAAAGTAAGATGTGCAAGCATGCTGCTGCTTGAGCTAGTGTGCTACACTATCTGTTGGCCAAGCCAAGTGAATCTTAGCACTAGATCATGAGGCTCCTCCAAGACCTGCTTTGCCAGGCTGCTGGTCTGTGCACTGCTTGAGCTGGAGGCTGGTGGATCCTGTTACCACACATCACTTGAGTTCAAGCTCCCATGGGGTCTGCTTTGCTGACCCACCTTGCTGTCTGCTCCCTGCAGGCAGACTCTGCCTGTCTTGCCTGAGGGAAGACTCCACTGTCTGCAACCTTGACCTTAGACCACAGCCCCCTTGCATTGAAGGACTTCCAGTAGATTAACTGTTCCACAAAAGTGAGTTGAACTGAGCCCCCTGTATTGCTGGTGGACTAATTAGCTGTTATATTCATTCTCACTGTGTAAACCTCATATGTATACAATCATAAGTGTCCTGGTTTTGTCTATCTAAAGAACCCTGCCTAACACAATGATGTTGACCTACTCTAACTCAGAGTTTCCGTTTTCTGTCAAGGAAATGAATTTCTTTGAAGTGTTGAAGTTCTATGAAAACACAATTATAGCCCCTGCTCTGACCCAGCTGTGCAACCTGAAATTAAATGGAATGGAATAAATAAGGCTCAATATTCTGGGCCTTAAGGAGCTGAAATGGACGGACATTTGCCACTCTGAATCAGATAATCATACGGATTATCGTGCTGGGAATGAGAATTTCCAGAGGAATGGCATCAGAAGAACATTTCAAGACCTCTCTTGAAGTCAATACTGTCTTTGATGGAATATTGTCTGTACCCATACAGGGACGGTCAGCTAAGGCAACTCTTTTTCGAGTTTAGTCACCAACCACCAAAGCTTGGGATGAAGAAATGGAAGAATTCTACCAATGTCTTTGGTCTGAAATAGATCAAACACGCAATCAACAGTCATTGATAATTATGGATGATTGCAATGCAAAAATCAGAAACAAAGAGTAAGGAACGGCAGTTGGAAAATATAGATTTAGTGATAGAAATGATGCTGGGGATCGCATAATACCATTCTGCAAGACCCACAACTTGTTCATCGCAAACACTTGATTTCAGCAACACAAAAGGCGGCTTTGCACCTGGACTTCCCCAGACGGAACACACAAAAACGAAACTGACTCCATCTGTGGGAAGACACCACGGAGAAGCTCAGTGTCAGCAGCTAAAACCAGACAAGGGACTAACTGCGGAACAGACCATCCATCGCTCATAGGTGAGCTCAGAATCAAGTTGAAGAAAATTAAAACCAATACACGAAAGGCCAAATATGACCTAGAGCACATCCCATCTGAATTTCAAGAACAGCTCAAGAATAAATTTGACTCGTTGAACACTGATGACAGCAGACCCGATGAGCTGTCAGATGACATCAAGAACATCACATATGAAGAAATCAAAGCATCATTAAAAATACAAGAAAGAAATTAAGTTGAGTGTCAGAAGAATGTGGCATTAGGATTGGAAGAAGGCTTATTAGCACTGTGCAATGTGCAGACGACACAAACGTATTTGTTCAGAAGGAGGACGACTTGAAGTACATTTGTTCAGAAGGAGGACGACTTGAAGTACGTGCAGATAAAGGTCAAAGACTGCAGCTTTCAGTGTAGATGGCGGTGTATTGTAAAGAAAACAACAATTATCACACCTAGACTAAGAGACACTATCTTTACAAACGTAGAAAAGACTGAAATTGTGGATGATTTTACCTTGCTTGCATCCACATCAATGCAAGTAGGGGTCAAAAAAAATCAAAGGATGCATCATATTGGGCAAATCTGCTGCACAAAACCTTTTTAAATTGTTCAAGAGCAAGGGTGGTATTTTTAGGACTAAGGTGTGCCAGGGTATTTTAATTGCCTCCTAAGCTTACAGAAGTTGGACATCGAATAAGAAAGACCGAAGATGGAATGGTGCATTTGAATCACAGGCTGGTGCTGGTGAAGAATATTGAATGTCCCATAGACTGCCACCACCACAGCATAACCTTCCTTTGAAGAAGCGCCGGCAAATGATCCTTAGGGGCAAGGATAGAGAGACCTCATCTCACATACTTGGGACATGTTGCCAGAAAAGACCAGCCCCTGGAAAAGGCACCAAGTTTGGTGAAACAGAAAGTTGTGGAAAAAGAAGACAATATGGGTTAGCACAGTAGCTGCAACAATGGGCTCAAACATAGTAACAATTGTGAGGATTTGCAGGACCCAGGCAGCATTTCTTTCATTTGCACATAAGGTCACAGCCATCCCCGAGGAATTACCCCCATCCCCAATTTGGGGCCCCGGAGGGAAGTAACGCTCGGCAGGTGACTGAGTCTCCCCGCCCCCTCCCCCAAAGGCCAGCCCATTCCTCTAAGGGTTAGAACTGACTTGATGGCACCTCCCAACAACAAAACACAATCGTTTCAACTTATTTCTCAAATGATCCCAATGGCAGCATATGAAGGGGGTGCTCAAGGAGGTGACTCCCACCCCCGAACCTGTCCATCACAGCGGAAGGAGTGGCTGTTGTTGCTGGAAACCTGTCAGAAAGACAAGTGATCACAGAGGCGATACGGGAACCCTACTGGGTGCGGAGTAACACGCTCACCCATCTCAACTTCTTCCAAAGGACAAAGCTGCACAATGAGCCTCAGAGAGGGCATGGACCCTGAATACAGCAGCAGAAGCGCAACCACGTGCACAGGAAACTTGTGAAGAAGCAAATATGCATTCATACCGCTAACTCTCTTCTTTGAACTCACGCAAGTAATTAGATTTCAAATGTTCCCGGGACCTGTATCCCTCTTTACCCAGCCTTGTCCGTGGAGACTAGCAGGCTCCCAGGGAGCTCCACGGAACTCCGTGCCATGGCCTGAGCACAGCTTCTGCCGCCCTGACAGTGTCCTGTGCTCCCGAAACTGCATTTGGGCAAGGACACTGCCTAACTGGCCAGCAGAGCTCCAGTTGGCTAGAGCGGAGACATGCTGCCAGGGTGCCCAATGACTGAAATCATGAGAATGTCTAACATAGTCAAATCCCCAAACCAAACCCATTGCCATTGAGTCAAATTCAGATTCACAGTGACCCTGTGGACAGACTAACTGCCCGGTGGCATTCCGACTCTGTAAGTCTTCATGGATGCCAACGGCCACCTGCTTCTCTAACAGAATCAGGGAATAACCAATGCTGGGGAGATGGACTTGGAGTGGGGAGAGGAGTCACAGCAATGGTGCGGTCCCGTTACCATCCCTTTGGGTAACCACAGGTAGACGACAGCTCTTCTTTCTTCAGTTGGCCCCACTTTTTTCATTATTTTCAAGGTCGGCTGCACTGATGCTTCTTTTAAAATGCCAACACAGACCAAAGTGCATGAAGCATGGAAAGTAAAAGTATTTGTAATTGCCGTCTCCCCCCAAATCACACCCTGGAGCAAAAATTAAGTTTACTGTATATCTCTTTCCTTACATATTCCTACCCATAAACACCACACACACACATACACACACACACACACACACACTCTCTCTCTCAGATACTCCACATTCTGCTTTCAATGTCTGTTTTGCTTAACAACAACATGACAAGCGTCAAACTAAATGCTTATTTAAGTTGGTCTCAGAACAACTCTATTTTCTAAGAGTGTAATTGGCATCAATTGACATTTCATACAATTCAATAGCCCAGCATTCCATCTCTTCACAGTCACGTCGACAGTCGGCTTCAGGTCTGTGTTCTCTGTTTGTCTGAAAGCAAAGAGGACACATCTCACCTTGGACTTAATTTGCATTTCTCTGAAGTCTAATGAAGCTGAGAATTTTTCATGTTTACGGTCATTTGGAGATTTTTGTGTGTGTGAGAAATAGTCAGGTTTTACTTAGTTGTTAAATTAAATCTTTGTCTTTTGTTATTGAAAAGTGTTGTAGATATATTCTAGCTGTGTGCTGTGCTAGACAGCTGTGTCACTACTTCTATAGAGATGCACCTACATGTCGCTGGTTCCAACTCGCCACCCTCGGGACAAGAAAACCAAACACCGCCCAGGCCGCACCGTCCTCACCAGGAGCAAGGACTGCGGCCACCTTCCCACGGTGCTCTCCCTTTGTCACAGGGATCTGCCAGGTTGTCATACTCCTGTGGCTTGTGTGTTGCTGTGATGCTGGAAGCGGTGTCACAGGCATGTCAAACACCAGGAGGGTCCCCCACCGTGGACAGGTCTCAGCAGAGCTCGCAGATTGGGAACAGGCTCCGAAGAAGGACCAGGCTGTCTACTTTCAGAAATTAGCCACGAAAAGCTTTATGAATGGAATATAAATATCTATATCTATATATTCTTTCCTGTGTTTCCTATTTGAGAAATAAATTCCTATCTCAGGGTAGTGAAAAATTCTTTTTTGTTTTATTCCTTATAGTTTAACCTTTCAAATTTAGGTTCATGTTCCTTCTTAATTAATTTTATTTAGTGTGCAGTAGGGATTAAGGTTTGCACAGATATACAATTGCTTCAGCAACATGTTTTCTGAATACCGTCCTTTCCCCCATCTTTGTGGTAACTCAAAGGATTTCATGAACTTATATCTGAAGTTTCTATTCTCTTCGGTTTCACTTATTTATTTCTCTGTTCTTACACTATACTGTCCTAATGACTGTTGCTCGATATTGTTAATGAAAGTCTTCTAATATTGATTTTCTTCTTCAAGATTGCTTGCCTACTCTGAAGTCTTTTGCCATATAAATTTAGAGTGAATATGTCAATATTCAAAACAATGACATCCTGGTACGTCCATTAGTGTTGAAGTGAATCTATAGACTAATTTGCCAAGAATTGACATCTTAACCCTGCTGAATCTTCCAACCCATGAACATGAAACATCTCTCTATTGGCTGAGGCTTTCTCTGAGTACTCTCAAAGATATTTTGTAGTTTTTAGTGTAGTGGTTTTATACACCTTTAGTTAAATGTATTCTTAAGTATTTAAATTTTTGATGTAAATGTAATTAGTAGCACTTTACATTTTTTATTTTTCAATTACTTGTTGCTAGCATCTAGAAGCAGGAGTCAAGAGGTCAAATGATTAATTGTATTGGGTAAATCTTTGCCAAATCTGCATCAGAACTCTTTAAAGTATTGAAAAGCAAGGAGTTTACTTTGGGGACTACGGTGCACCGGACCCAAACCATGGTATTTTTAATCATCTCAAATGCATGTTGAAGTCAGACACTGAATAATAAAGACCAAAGAAGAATCGATGCATTTGAGTAATGGTGCTGGTGAAGGATACTCAACGTACCATGGATGCAAAATGAACTAACAGCTCTGTCTTGAAAGAAGTACAGCCAGAATGCTCGTTAGAGGCAAGAATGTCAACACTTCATCTCACATACTTTGGACATATTATCAGAAGAGGCTAGTCCTTGGATAGGCCATCATGCTTGGTAAAGTAGAACACAAAACCAAGCTCATTGCCACCAAGTTGATGCCAACTCATAGCAACCTACTGGATAGGGTAGAACTGTCGCTGTGATGTCCGAGATGGTAACTCTCTACAGGAGTAAAAAGCCTGGCTTTCTCCTGCACAGCAGCTGGTGGGCTCTAAAAGCTGACCACTGCATAGCCAGAGGAGCCGAGAAAAGGAGGGAGACGCTCAACAAGGAGTGGCACTCTGGCTGAAACGAGGTGCTCAAGTATAAGAATGATGAGGAGGAGTTCGCAGGACTGGATGGTGTTTCCTTATGCAGGACAGGAGGTTGCTAAGGGTTGCTAACCCAGTGGCATCACCAACACCAGTGTGCAGCAGTAGATGCCATTTTAATACTGACCTTGTACGTGTGATCTTACTGACGTGCTTAGTAATCATATCAATAACTGTTAGGAGTCTGTCAAATTATTTAATCATTTGATTGCCAGTATGTACAATTATTTCATCTGCAAGGAGCGGTGGTGGTGTAATGGTTACGCAATGGGCTTGGCTCTGCATGGTCAGCAGTTCGAAACCACCAGCAGCTCTGCGGGAGAAAGGCTGGGCTTTCTACTCCTGTAAACAGTTCACAGTCTCAGAAACCACAGTGGGGTCGCTATGCCTCAGAATCAACTGGATGGCGGCGAGCTCGTCTTATTTCACTTCTGGCTTTCTAATGCTTATGTCACCGGCAGGCTCCTCAGTACAATGTTAAGACAAGTCAGAAGAGTGAACATCCTGCCATCCTGCCAACGTAGGCATATAAGTGTTCAATATTTCATCATTGAGTGTAATGTTAGCTAGAGGACTTTTAAAATACTAGCGACAGGGTACTTTTTAAAGATGTTCTTGATCAGATTGAGAATGTTCCTTTCTATTTCTACTTTGCCAAGAATTTGTATTACGAATGGATGCAAATTTTTTATTATGTTAAACATATGCATGTATATGTGTGTGTGTGTGTTTGCCATTTCAATGGATTTCTACCTGTCCAATTCAGTGACAGTACTTATGCTTGGTGTGTTATACAACAGTCACCGTGACCTGTTTCCAGTCTTCTCCACCACCCTCCACAGAGGCACAGGCTCCCCTAGCCCAAGGAATCAGCGCTGTGTCTTATACAATGTTTTCTCTACACACGCTAAGCACAGCAAAGGCCACATCATGGTAAACTCCCTGGAGGTCTTCGAAATGAAAGGTGCTGGGCATTGTTTGTGTTGCCCTCTTGGCATACCAATATTGAAACAGAAAAGCAAAATCATGGAGCCCGTGAAGAAAGTGCGAGTCTGACCGAGCAGCTTTGCCTACCACAGGTGATGTGTTCTTTTTTCAGTCCCAAGGTGACCGAAATTTTAAAATATGATTATCTTTGGGTCAGTTTTGACTTACCTACTTTGTGCTAGTGTTGGTTTTTCCTTAGAGAGTCTGATCAAAGCTGTTTCTTCAGCCTCCCTTCCCTTCTCTGGGGTAAAAAGCTGCTGCGTGCTCTGGGAACTCGGATCTTCCTGTCACCAGCATTCTTTGAGGCAAGTAGTTGAACTGTGCCCAGAGAAGCTTCAGGCAAAGACCTCCTGTTCCTCCCCTTTCCCTCCAATAAGGCTCCTAGGACTCTAGGTGCCATTCAGGGTGAACTCTGCAATGCCCCCCACCTCCTGGACCACGGCGGGGACTCCCTGGGAGGTGGCCATCAGAGTGGACAGATGCTGTTCTGTGGGCAGACTTCATCACTGCAGCCTCGAGCTCGCTCCTCATCAGTCTCCCTTCCTCCAGGAGCTTCTTTCTACCCTCCACGCTGTTTCTAAAAGGGTCCTTCTACATCCTCATGTGAGCACATCAGTAGATCCCTGGGGAAGCACTGTACCCCGGAGGTCTGCCTGGGCTGAGGGAAGCAGATCTCTGGGAGAAGTGAATGTTGGAGCAGCCCCACCCCCGGGGTCCTGTAACCCGCTGCCCCAGGCTGGTGGGCCTGGCTTCCAGGGCAGATGAACGTCACAAGTTCCACTCAGACTGGCAGCCACCCCACTCTCTTCAGCCTCTTGAGATTGGTGACCTGGATACCATTCCCCAGTCACCATCTGAGGCTTTGAGGGGAGTAATTTCTCTCCCTACAATCTCAGCACTCTGACTGATTCCCCGCCTGGTCATACCCAGACAGCTTTTAGGGCTTTGCTCAGTCCCAAGTGAAACCCCAAAGCTAGGTGCCGCTCCTAATCCATAATTCCCTCTGCTTCTCCCTGGGCTTACCTCTCCACTCCAACAATCCACCTCCTCCCCTAGTGTCAGGAACACAGGCTTGCCCGTTAGTCAGAAAAGAGTTCCTGGGAAGAATCCCCCAAAGCCCTAATTCCGGAGAAGCAAGATGATGTCCTCCTGAACCAGTGTGAGACTCTGTTGCCCATTGTAAGAATTCCAGACTAGGTATCAGCTCTGATCCTGTTGCTGTGAGTTTTCCTTAAAAGGTGAGGTTTCTGCTCTTTCTCTCCAACAAGGCGGCCTGAGTGGCAAATGCAGAGATGCAGATCTTTGTGAAGATCCTACCAGGCAAGACCATCACCCTCGAGGTTGAGCCCAGTGACGCCATCATGAATGTCAAAGCTAAAATCCACGACAGGGAAGGCACCACCCTCCCCTGGACCAGCAGCGTCTGATTTTTGCTGGTAAACAGCTGGCGGATGGCCACACTCTCTCGGACTCCAACATCCAGGGAGAGTCCACCCTGCACTTGGTGCTGCGGCTGCGTGGTGGCATCATTGGCTGTCCCTGCACCAGCTAGCCCAGAAGCACAACTTCAACAAGATAGCCTGCTGCCAATGTGAGGCTTGCCTTCACTCCCATGCAGTCACTGCCACAAAAGGAAATGCGGCCATGCCAACAGCCTGTGTCCTGAGAAGAAGGCCCAACAAGGGCCCCTCTCTGCTGGCTGGCTCCCCGGCCTCTGCTGGCGGGGCTCTCATGAGCCCACTAGCTCTGAGCCTCAATAAAGTCTCACTTTCATTGAACTGAAGCAGTGAAGAAAAAAGAAAAGGAAAGAAATTTCCATGGAAGAAACTCAGGGGGAGGAAGGCAGGAACTGAATTGTAAACCTTTGACCAGAATCCTTCTTCTAAAACTACTGTGCGAACAATCCCAGGGACATATGGTCCCTTGGGAGAGCTAGCTGGAGACCGTGGGATCAAGGGCCACCTCTCAAAGCTGTCTAGACTTAACAACGTGACACGGCCTATCTGAAATCCACGATCCTCATCAGAAAACAGTAATCATGTAGCCCACCTCCCAGGATGATGGTGAGTATTCCTTGAGGCTAGGCTATGAAACACCTGGCACAGGATCGGTGATTAGATACAACCTTGTTCTTTCAAGCCCCAGTATACAACGAGCCACATGATCCCATCTCCTCCACCCACATGACATTGCCTCCTTCTTGTGCCATGGCCTCAGTCACCACAGGAGATGGCCATCACCTATGTGGAGTCAGGACAAGGGTGTGGGTGGAATATGGAGTATCGCTGACCTGGGCGCTAGAGGCCTAGGAAAGCTGGGCACATACGGATTCCTTCCTGGGGAGGGAGGGGGCTCTGACTCAGGAACTTAAACATTCGCTACCCTGGGATCTCTCCATAATTGAAATATCTTCAGACAACCTCGTTAGAAAGGCTGGAGGTTAATTTGCAAAAAATTAATCAAGATTATAACACTTTTGGATGTGGCTATCTAGTTGCAAATTTCAGAGGGCTGACCAAAGGTCAGTAGAACTTGGAGAACAAAGTCTTCAACCAAGCTCAAACCAAAGCTCTTTTCGGGGCCTGGATAGTTAATAGCCACCACCAGTTTCTTGGTGCAGATGGTTTGGGTGTGGACCTGAACTCACTTTGAGCCTCTGCGAACTGACCCCACAGTATCCTGTGTTGAGTTAGGGGTTCCAGCGACACGTTGGTGGTCGTGGTGTGTCTCTTTGCTAGGACTATTCAATAAGGTCTCTGGAGCACAGGATCCGCTACTACAGGAAAGATTCTGCTATCCGAATTTCACCCAACCAGACGAGCAATAACTCTTATTGGAGACAGACTTGGTGAGCAATTTCTACATACCACACTTGAAGCCTTGGGTTGGGAAATCTCTCTTTTTACGACCACTCCTCCCAGATCCCAATCCCATGCCCATATTGGACCAACGGTCCCAACTTGCCACTTCCCATCCCCAGAGAGTGAGCTCTCCTCTTCACTTCTTCATGAAAAGTAGCCATCCTGCAATGTACCTGGCTCCACAAAGCATTCTCTGGTCACCTCAGTGCTTGGGGCAACCCACCCCTTGAATTCAGGAACATGATCACTCTTTGCATACCACATACCCTCATGTAACTGCCTTCACGGTTTTGTTTTCCTTCCCCTTGTTGGCTCCTTGAGAATGGGTTCTACTGTTCTTGATGGCATCTTACCCCACTTGAACATCTCTGGGAAGATTGACGGGTCCTGCTGCCTCCTGGTTCATCCATTCTTGACCCCACATCAGCACTGGGGATGTCCTGAGGACCAACAACTTGGATGCTTACTTCTCCATGGGTAATAGGGTCCTTTGAGTGTCAGACCCATCAGTCAAGTCGTAAGATGCTATTGGTTAAACTCCAGGTGTGGAACAAACTTGCCCCAGGAAAATATGCTTTCTGGGACTACACTTCAAAGTTGCTATTTGGAGAAGTCTTTGCCAGGTGTGGTAGTTCTGAGGAGCCCAGCCATGAGCTTCAGGAAACCCCACAGGGGTGTGTGCTGTGGACATTGCATTTGGTACGCGGCTCGCCAGAGGAATCCAGCCAGCAAGACAGCCCGCCAGCCTGCTCACCGGCCACTCTCTAAGTCTACATTTATAAAGCCAGGGGCTTTGGCACAAGACTGCTCCCATCCTTGCCGGCATGGGTTTATGGATATTAAAAATGTGCTGATGTGAATCGCCGTGCAAGCACGCTTCACTAGAAGTGCCGCGTGCAGGAACACTGCTCCTTTCATCGTCTCCTCCACCTCCGCTGGAAACGTTCACCCGCAGATGATGTGGAGATTAGTGGGGCGTCAGGCCGCTGCATGGTTTTAGGGCGCCTGTCAGCTCCCATCAGCTATGGCTAAGGCTGCAGAGGAGGCTGGGACATACCTCAGTGACCCTGCCCAAGGCATCGGAGCAGAAGCTGAGGGGAAACAGTGACTTGGGAATAAGAGGAGTCTAAGAATTTTCTCAAGTATGCAGGCTCTCTCCATTGACCTGTGGCAACATTGTGCCAGCAGCAAAGGAGCCACCCTCTCAGATTGGCAAATGGCATCAACATAAGTCCATGTGCTTATGGGAAGGGCAGTTCTCATCCACTTTCTCTTTCCCCCTACTTTGAGTCTCTCCCCACCCTACCTCACCCCACATGTGCATCGAGTTGCCAATAAAATACGGTGGGAAGAGTAGAAAATGGACTGGCTCACCCAGGCCAGCCAGGAGGTCTCAGTGTGTCAAGGTGTCATAGCTGGACACAGACGGGCACAATCCAAGAATGTCTATGTGGAGGCTCTGCTAGGCCCCTTCTGCTAGGACATCAGAGAACGCAATATGGAAGAGCCGTGAACCACGAATGAGGAGCATTAAACAAACAGACTGGGAAACGGCTTTCTAAGTGGCAGAAAAGGCCTGAGGGAACATGGGGGAATGGAAAAACTCAATATCAAAAACCTGGCTCTTCCAAACTCTCTACTAATCCATCATGATATTGCTTTGTCCCCAAGTTGCCTCACAAAATGGCTGCCATCACCCCTATCCTATACAAATTAAGCCATTATTTAAAAAAAAGAGTAGATACCTTCTCTTCCTGTGTGTTCCTTCCTAGAGGACCTCATCCGATTCCTTCTCATACTTCATGGGGCCAGAATTACATCACATGCTGTGGTGGTTACATAATTTCATGCCAACTTGAAGATATATAAAAAATGTAGGGGTGGAGTCTAGCCTGTCAATCAGGTCACAGCCTGATGGTACCTAATTTGGGGCGTGGCCTTCTCCTAAGGAGAACCCTGGGAACTTCCCTCTTTCTCCCTGCCTTCACCTTCCTGCTGGATGACCCTTGCTGCTACCAGAGCCCTGGAGATGCATCCATCACCATTGGATCTACAAGACTTTGCACCCACTGGCCTGTGATCTTCCTGCATTGGGCATCATTGCACGTGGCTTCATGAGTCTGAAGAGGGACTTGTGGACTAGTATCGGACTTATGGACTTGAGCTGGACTGGGCTGGGATGTTTTCTTAATACATAATTAGTTCCTGATATAAAGCTTTCTGTGATACATTTATGAGTGTCTCTGAACTTGTTTCACTAGTCGACCTGTCCGAATACACATGCCCACATTCAAACATCACTGGCAAAGTCTGGGCCCACCTTGCTTGGCTCAGATTAATTAAGACCCACCCTCAAAGCCTGGAAATGGGGCAACTTCTCCTAAAGGGAAGGCCAGCACAGGAGGCTAGAGACATTCTTATAGGAAGGCAAACTCTTCCATTCAACCCAAATTCATTTTGCCATTCAGTCATTTTGGACTCACAGAGGCCTTATTAGACAGGGTAGAAGTCTCGGGCCCTGTGGGTTTCTGAGACTGTAAATCTTTATGGGAATAGAAAGCCTCATCTTTCTCCTGAACAGTGGCTGGTGATTTCGAACTTTGGACCCTGAGAATAGCAGCCCAACTCACAATCCACTACACCATCAGGGCTCCTAACCTCTATCACGTCACCTAATGTAATTTCCCCTTTAGTTTCTTTCTTGTATACAGTACTAATGCAATGTGCTTTCAAGTCATTTCCCAACCTTTTAGGAAGCTTGATGGCCGCTGTGGAATTGGTTCCAACTCATGGTGACACCTTGTGGTACGATCTCTGAAGTATGGGCCAATAAAACTATTTTAACAGAAAGAAAATCAACTCCGCTGACTCCAGCCTTTGGGAAACTAGAGGCTGGTGGGCAGGTACTGGGTGGGTGTGAGAGCCAGATTGGCCAGAAGGCACCTTAAAGGTGTGTCTGAGCCAATAAACCTTTATTGCCCTAGGGGTTAGAGAGCTGAGCCGCAGTAGGGCATGGACCTCCTTCCCAGGGCTGAGAAGAAAAGCGATTTGAAGGAAGAGGATGCATTGGCAGGACCCCATCTAAGCCACCTCTGAGCCACACACTTCTGCTGATAAGACAAAAGCACAGAGGGAACGCTGATCAAGTTACCCAAACCAGCTCAGGGTATCCCAAGAACAGGGAGGAGGAGAGGATGAACTTCAGGAAAGGGTAGTCATAAAATATCCAGAACTGCCTCCAGGACCCCTTCTGGAAGCAGGGGTGAAGACAGGAACATCCAAACTCCTCAACTATATGGATTATCCCACTCCCCATTCTTAGTCTGCAGGCAGGAGGTGATGGGAGCATCAAACCTCTATCTGAAATTTCTATGCACTGTTTGAAAACTCACTATTGTCTTTGGGCTAAGCTCAAAGTGAATTAATGACATCTTCCTTCAGAGTAGTTTTGAAGGGATTAGGGCAAGAATCACAAGTGAGTACATGCAAGAGGATGGCAAGGTCTTCCGGACAGTGAAAAGTAGGACCTTGATCATATTTCAATAGCAAAATAGTGCTTTTCGCCTCAGGATCCAGCTTAGTACTGTGGGGTCTCAGAATCAGAAGGAACTTCTTAATCTGGAGGTCCCCACCTTCTTACTAAAAATGGTCCTTCTTATCATTCTCCTAATTATCGTAGAAATTTGGATGTCATCAAAGTCACTGGCACTCGCATGCCCTAGTCCCTGGGACTATACAGAGTAAGTGCCATTTTAGTCAGTGCTAAACTACTTTATATGACTTAGGACTCTTCATTCTGATTAAATATTAGCTTTCTAATCTGTTTCTCATGATCCTCTAAATAGTTCCAAACCACTTTTACTTTCATTCATTGACCCCAAAATATCTTGGGCCCTGTCTGGCCAACCCCTTGGGTTAAGTGCCAATCCTGGAGCTTGTAAAGACGGTACAGTGGCCCAGAAACCATGTGTCTGCATGATTCTACTTGGTTGCTATTGTGGCCATCAGTACTGGGCAGTTGCCAGGGTCAGAGACAGGAGCAGAGCTAGGCTTTCCAAGAGCTGTCTCCCAAAGTTGGCTTTTCAGCAAATGGCTTCGCGTGGCTCAGGAGCTGTGACATCGGCTGAGTGCCTTTGATGCCCAGGACTGCTGAATTTTACTTTCCACCTGGCTTCCTGGGAAAGCCACTGGAAAAGGCCAGGTGTTTGGGCTCTGGGGCTGTCTGTCATCTGAGCTGTCACCCAGCAGCTGGGGCTGAGCCCCAGAGAGAACCGGATGCAGAGAACAGAAGTCAGAGACTGCTTGGGGGTCTAAAGTGCAACAAGAGGAGCATCCATCCATTTGAGGACAGACCACGTCTGGGAGGGCTCAGGACACCTGGCCTGCGTCCATGGAGGCCGCAGAGAATGTTGGGAGGAAGCCTCATGAATGGGATGTCCATGTGGGGCCAAGTGTCTGCTTGGTCATTCCCTACAGATGGCGGGCAGTCCCCGCTCAGGGCGGCCTTACCAGCTCCCCTCCCCCTTGTACCTTCTATAACATCTTCAAGGAGGCTTCTATGAGTACCTAGGTCTTTTTTTCTTCTTCTTCACTTTACAAATACCATTTTATTTCACAATGAGGGAAATTCTGCACTATAAGTATTAGCATTACTATTTGATGGATATGGAAAATGAATTTTAATAAAATCAGGTACTTTATCCCAACACCTACATCGAAGAAGTGGTCAAGGCAGGATTCAAACTCAATTTGAGTCCCAAACCAAGTAATCAGTATTAGCGACTGATGGCAAAGAGAACAGATGGCAGCGATGCAGGAGGTGCAAGGCAGGGAGAAAGGCATGGCAAAACACAAGAAACAATCTCAGAATCAAGAGCTATGGTTTCCAGATTTGTCTAGCGTCTTGTGTCTTGTCTCAAAGTCCTTAAATTGCCCAGTAGGTTGGTGATAGAAATCCAGTGGAAAGTGAAGTTTAGTCAACCCCAAGCTGTAGACCCTTTATCTGACACCTCTCCACAGACAAGAGCAATCAACTACTTTTTCCACAAGAGGAAGAAACAGCACATCTTTCTAGCATCAGAAAGGGACACTTTTTGTGCTCCCAAGGAATGCTCCAAGTGGCAAAGAGACTGCAGTGAAGGTACCTGAGCTTTTCTAACTTCACAAGGGGAGAGCGAATCATGCTCAGCATTAGCCCAAAGCTCGTGAGTTAGAGGTCAGACATGATTCTACCATCAAATCTTTTTATTGTTATTATTAATCATTTTATTAGGGGGGGCTCTTAAGAATCATATGACAACCCATCGTTCAATGTATTAAGCACACTTGTATATATGTTGCCATCAACATTTCCAAAACATTTTCTTCCTACTTGAGCCATTGGTATCAGGGCTCTTTCCCACCCCCTCCTTCCCTTACCCTTCCACCCTCAGGAACCCTTGATCAATTACATATTTGTGTTGTTATTTCATGTCTTACACTCTCCATTGTCTCCCTTCACCCATGTTTCTGTTATTCATCCCCCTGGGGGGTGGGCTACATATCCAACCTTGTGATGAGTCCCACCTTTCTCCCACTCGTCACCACCAATGCCCTCCATCCCCCTACCCTCTTGATAATGCTACTCCCACTACTGTTCCTGAGGGTTTTATCCATCCTGAATTCCATGCGTAAGAGCTCTTAGCTGGACCAATGTGTGTACACTGGTCTACACCCAATCATTTTTACTAGTCCCAACAACCCCATCCCTCCCATCAGACACTCTGTTGGATTTGATCATTGCAATGGCCACACAGAGTTCACAGGTTATGCTTAAAATTGTGGAGTAGATTGGGAAAGTCACAGGTTAAGATTCAGGATAAGACAAATTTCAGAATACAGTTCCATTGAGTCTTTCTCTGGCACTCTGCTCCGTCACCCTCTTAGGCTGGTCTCGGCTTCTGCCCTGCTAGGGTAAATGTTTCCAAGATCCTTAGCTCCACTAATAAATACGGTCACTACTCAGAATGTTGTCATCAGGCACTATCGGTCAGCTCTAACTCATAGTGACCCCATGTACAGCAGAAAGAAACAGTGTCCTGTGCCATCTTCACAATTGTTACGCTTGAGCCTGTTGTGTCAGCTCATCCTGATGTCCGTTTCCAGGGACTGATTTCTCCTGATAATATGTCCAAAGTATTTTAGATGAAGTCTCACCAACTTCAAAGGTTCATTCTGTCTGCATGTCTTCCATGACAGATCTGATTTTGGTTTTTGGGGTTTGGGGTTTTTTGGGGGTGGTGGTGGAAGTACTTAGGCCTTTGCTACAAGCTAATACACCTGGACTCCACCACCCGATTTGCACTATTCTCATCATGTGACCATTTGAAATTCCATTTTAACTCTCTAAACCACACTTTCCTCATTTATCAATATAGCAGTAAATAGAATAGGTAATAGACATCAGGGTAGATATGCTATTGGATATGTTCTATAGATCTGTTGCTTTGTGTGCATTATTTCTTTGGATATGAACAAAACTCAATAGTAATCTCTCTGGCATAGAGTCGATTCTAACTCATAACAACTCGCTAGGACAGGGGAGACCTGCCCCTGTGGGTTTCCAAGACCGTTGGATGTACCTTCTGTACAACAGACCAAAACACTGCCTGGTCCGGCACCATTCCCACAATTGTTGTTGGGTGTGAGCCCATTGTTATAGCCACCGTGGCAATTTGTCTGGTTCAGAGTCTCCCTCTTATTCACTGATCTTCGACTTTACCAAACATGATAGAGAGACCAGCTCCTGATCTTTCCAGACAAAACGTCTGAAGTACCGGAAGTCTCACCATCCTCACTTCTCTGGAGCATCCTGTCTGTACTTCCTCCAAGAAAGATTAGTTAGTTCTTCTTTATAGTTCACAGGACTTTCCATATTCTTCATCAGCACCATAATCAAAATGCATCAATTCTTCTTCAGTTTCCCTTATTCTTTTCCAGCTTTTATATGCATATGATGTGATTTAAATACCATGGCTTGGGGCAGGCATGCCTTAGTCTTCAAATGTGCTTGTGCTTTTTAACACTTTAAAGAGGTCTTTTGCAGCAGATATGCCCAGTGTGATACATAGCTTGGTTTCTCTCCTGCTGCTTCCTTGAGCCTTGATTGTGAACCCAAGTAAAATGAAATTCTTGCCCACTTCAATTTTTTCTCCATTTATTAAGATGTTGTCTATTGCTCCAATTTTGAGGGTTTTGATTTTCTTTACATCGGGTTGTAATCCATACTGAAGGCTGCAATCCTGAGCCATCAACAAGTGCTTCAAGCCCTCTTTGCTTTCAGCCAGCAAGGTTCTTTCATCTGCATATCATAGGTTGATAATGAGCCTTTTTCCATGTGTTAGTCTGGATTGACCAGAGAAAGAAATCCAGGGAGATTCATATGTGTATAAGAAAAGGTTTTATATAAAGAGCAATTGTATATTGAGGAAATCATCCCAGCCCAGTCCAGATCAAATTCCTAAGTCCAATATTAGCCCATATGTCTGATATCAGTCTATAATTTCCTCTTTAGACTCACACAACACATGAAATGATGCTGAATCCAGGAAGATCACAGGCCAGTGGGTGGAAAGTCTTATGGATGCAGTGGCGATAGAAATACCTTAGTGCTGGCGTGGGTCTTCCATGTGGCTCCTCCAGCTCCAGGGCTCTGGTTCCATCACAGGTCTCCATGTGGCTTGTCAGCAGGAAGACAGGCAGTGAGTGTCTCTCCCCTCCAGGGAGGAAGACAGGAGTTCCCAGAATCCTCAAGAGAAGGCCATGCCCACACAGAGGCCTCATTGGCTATAGCTTGATTGACAGGCTAGACTTCACCCCTCCCTTTTGCAAGTTTACAGGAGATTATGTAACTGCCACACTCCAATCTTGATGCCACATTCTTCTTCGTATAATTCATCTTTTTAGATTATTTTCTCAGCAAACAAACTGAATAAATATGGTAAAAGGATGCAATCCTGATACACAAATTTCCTAATTTTAAATAATGCAGTATGTCCTTGTTCTGTCTGAACAATTGCCTCTTGATCTGTGTATAGGTTACACATCAGCACAATTAAGTTTTCTGGAATTCTCACTCCTCATAATGTTAACCAGTTGTGAAGCACCCAATTAATAAAACATAACAGTAAAGCATAAGCATCTTCCTAGTATTCTCTGCTTTCTGCCAAGATCTCTCTGACATCAGCAGTGATATCCCAGTTTTAATATCCTCTTCTGAATATAGATTGAATTCTGACAGCTTCCTTCTGATATACAGTTGCATTAATTTTTCATCTTTTTATGCGCAGATTATCAGGTATTTCTTCCACAGTGCTGTTGCATGGGTCCAAACTGCCAGCCTTAAAGTTCATAGTCAAGTACAAACAATTTGTGCCAACCAGAAACAAATGAGTGATAGATAATTCCTTTTGTTCCATTTCAACATGTTTAATTACTTAGCAAAAAAAAAAAAAAACATTAAGGATTTCAGAATTTTATTTTAAAAAATCAACTTATTTTCATATATAAAATCAACTGTTTTCCCCAAATGGTACAATATCAAAAGATGCAAAAAAGGGTATAAGATTAATGGAAAGCAATTGAAAATATAAAAATAATAAATATAATAAAGTGATAGATAATTTAAGGCAGCATATAAGGGGGCTTCAAAAAGTTCATGGAAAAATAGAATTAGAAGATAATGAATTTTTCCATAGTCTTTTTTAAAACCCCCTCCAATGGATGTGCTCAATGAATATATCCTATTTGACTTATCAATATTATTAATCCTTTCGACTAAGGCTCAGAGGGTGAAAGACACATTCACATCTTCTGCTGCTGGAGAAAGACCCATCTTGCCTCTCCACCTATTGCTCCCTCAGTTCATTCAGCTTGGTTTAGCCCTAGCCACAATGGGGATAACCTTCTACTTGCCTGCCTTTCTCATTCTCAGTCGCCAAATTTCTTCAGTTGCCTGGGAGATGCTCCCTCAGGCTCACTTCTCCCCAGGGTCAAAAGCCTCCACCTCACAAAGGCAATGAGGGTGTAACCTTTAATGATCACTGCACAGTCCTGCTGACAAGGCGGCAGAGGTAAAGCTCTAAAGGGGTACCTGGGAGCAGCCTGAGGTAGACCCTGCAAGATGTGCTAGAATATAACTGAGTTGACTGCCATATTTGTGTGTGTGTGTGTGTGTGTGTGTGTGTGTGTGTGTAAAAGACATGGAAAAGCTCACATGTATAAATTAGTCATCATGTCAGTTGCAGCTCAAAGCGACCCTACGGACACAACACTGCCCATTTCTGTCCCATCCTCACAAACATTGTTATATTTGAACGTGTTTTTGTAACCGCTGTGTCAATCCACTTAATTAATGGTCTTCTTTTTCATTGACACTTTATTTTACAAACATGATGTCCTTTTCCAGGGACTGGTCTCTCCTGATAACATTTCCAAAGTATATACGACAAAGCCTTACCACCCTCGCCTTGAGTATTCTGGGTGTACTTCTCCCAACACCTATTTAGTTGCTCTACTGTCCATGGTACTTTTAATATTCTTTGCCAACATTGTAATTCAAAAACACCAATTCTTTTTCAGTCTTCCTGATTCATCGTCCAGTTCTACATGCATATGAGGTGTTAAGGGACATCTGACTTCAAAGAAGCCTTCTGAAGCAGATTTCCCCACTGTAAACTGTCCTTGGATTGCTTGACTAATGCTTCATTAAGCCTTGACCTGGATCCACGTTAAATGAAGTTCTTGACAATGTCAATCTTCCTGACATTTATTACGATGTTGTCGATTAGTGCAACAGTGTTTTTCCCTTTGCACGGAGGGGTAGTACATACTGGAGGCTAGTTCCTTTTATTTTTAATTGGGCGAAACTGAGCAGACCATCAGTTTTACACTCAACAATTGATACACAATTGATACAACAATTTCTTCTCATTCATCTTAATTCTCTCAGTGTGACATCACTTATCCCACTTCCTGTTTCCTGTTTCCTTTCTTCCTAAACCTTCTCAACTTTTTCTTTGGGTAAATGATGCCCTTCTCATCTTAATTGGCTGCTTATTCTGAAGGATGCACACCTCTCAACTGTTTAGCTGAAAATCGAGCCACAGAGATGATTTCAGTTCCATTCCTGAAGATGGCTAAAGGTCATAGTCTCAAGGTTGTACCAGTGTCCACCCAGCCAGTAAGCTGGATCGCTTGCTCTCTCTTATTTAAAAAAAAAATGTTTATATTTTTTCTTATTTAAAAAACTATTAATTAGCAAGCTTATTTATCTTTAATCATTTTACCAACAAACCATTCACACGTTTCACTAGTTCACTCATGTTCATGAGAGGTATGCAACCATCACCACAGGCAATTCCAGGACAGGTCTCCTTCCTCACACTCCTTGTTGTTAGCGCTCCATTTCCTGAAAATCTCCAGTTGCTGTCTACACATTTACCTAGCTTCGGTTTCATCTACGGAAAAACATACACAATGAAAACAAAATACAACGAATGGCCCAACAATGAGAGAACAGTACAGAGAAAAACCTCAATTAACAACAAAGTAGAAAATATTAAAAAGAATAAATGTACATTGGATCAAGAGAGAGATAAAATGATACGATGTCATATTTTGACCTAACTATGACTGCAGTAATCCACCATACAATGTACTCTGTCTGATAACAAGGCCTTTCCCATTGGTGGTTGTGTTAGTCTGGGTACTTTAGAGAAACAAATCCACAGAAACTCATATATAAAAGAGAGTTTTGTATAATGGTTAAGTGCATTTCAAGAAAATATCCCAACTCAGTGTTGCCCCAGCCCACAAGTCCAACATTAACCCATATGTCTAACACCAATCCACAAAGTCCTCCTCCATCTCAAAAAACACACGCAATGATGCCGACTGCAGGAGGAAAGCCAAGTCAGTGAATGTGTAAGCATCCCAGGGCTGGCAGGGGTCTCCACCTGGCTGCTCCAGCACCTAGGGCTGCATCTGGGTAGGTACATGCAGCTTCTCCTCGGGGATGTCTTGCAGGAAGTGAGCCTTGCCAGTTAAAACAGGGAACTGGCTAAGGCAACTGCACCCTGCTCTGACCATCACAGAGCAAGAGACCCGAGAACTCCAAAGAGGAGGCTCACAGAGCCATTTATCTCACCGCCCTTCAATTAACCCCACATGTGTTTATCGGCCAGGTTGGCAAAATAAACTTTAACTATCTCAGTGGTCTATAGTCAGGTGGGATTCACCAGAGGCGTAATCCACATGGGAGACCCTGCAAATGGGTTTGGTGCTTTCACTGTTATCCATAGCATTCTGCAAACTGGTGTTCACACCTTAGCTTCTAATTCCTTTCCCTCCTCCAAGTGTGGTTTTTATTATTTACAATTCTTGGATCACATAGCTGGTGTGCTTCTTCAATGTGGACTTAGCTGATGTCTCACTTAGATGGTTGCTTGTTTTAAAACAAGCTTTTAAAAACCCCAGTGCTATTTTTCTGATAGGATGACACCATCTGGTTTCTTCATCTCACTTTTCTATAACACCCCTATCTTCAGTGAGCATTTTCTCGGGGCAGGTATTGAGCAGGGCCATGTGACAAGAACGAATTGTCTTGAAATTGGGGCTATGATTAAGTGTGAGTACAAAATTGATTCATATGGCTATGGTTTACTTGTGTCCCTGGTTCACTTTAAACACATCATTATTATTTTATTGAAGAACTTTATAAAGTATCCCCATGATAGTTCTGTTAATATTACCATTAATTTAGCCAACGGTATAGAATTTAAAACACTGTTGCGAAAAAGAAAGCATACATATATTGGACAGCTTTTTAGACCAAAACACATGGATTATTGATTTGTACAGATTGTCACCTTAGATGACTCAACATTTATGCAAACAATGAGGGTTGGATATTGAGCAAAACTTTCAATAATGTTCATTCACAAAGGCAGAATTGCATTCAACATGTCACACAAAAGGCCAGGTCTCTTTTATGACTTGGGGTTTTATTCCATTCACAATTTCCTTCTACTGCATCCTGGGCCTTCTAATGTGATCCTTTGCAAAGTAGTTAATAGTGAAAGCCAGACATCAGCTAGCTCTTCTGGTCTCAGAGTGGTCCACGAGTCCATTAGAGTAATATTTTAAAGGCTACATTCCTTGGTCTTCATCAGTAAGGGCTTCAATTCTTATCCACTCAGCAAGCAAGGTTGTGTCATCTGCATACCATGGATCATTGACAAGCCTTCCTCTGATCTTAATGCCCTGCTCTTCATCACATAGTCCACCTTCTCAGATTACTTGCTCAGGATACATGCTGAAGTGTGATGAAAGGACACAACTCTTAACCACACCTCTCATGATTTTAAACCACTTGGTAGTCCCTTGCTCTGTTTGAACAACCTCCTGTTGGTCTACATACATGTTCTGCATAAGCACAACTGAGACCATACGGTACATCACAAATCAAAATCAATTTTTAAAACATTGAAAGAACCCAAAGCATCTTCTCAAATCACAATATTATAAAATTAGAAATTAATAACAGGAATAAAGGGTGGTGGTTAGGGGTGGATCTAATACATGGAAATGAAATAACCCCTTGCTTTAAAACTACTAGGTAATAGAAGAAATAAAAGCTAAAATAAAAAATGAGTCTTTAATCAAACAAAGATGAAAATGGAACATAATAAACCCTTTGTAATATATCAAAAGTAGTGATCAGAGGACAATTTATCGTAAAAAAATATATATGCATAAAAAAGGAATAAAGCACCAAAATCAATAAATTAGCCCAACATTTCCAACAATTAAAAAAAGAACAGAGGGGAAATTCATACAGTCATCAGAATAAAGGGAATAATAAAGAGTTCTGGTGGGGGAATGGGTTATGCACTGAGCTGCTAACCACGAGATCAGTAGTTCAAACCCACCAGCTGTTCCCCAAGAGAAGATGAGGCTGGCTACTCTTGCAAAGATTTAAAGTTTCAGAAACACCAATTAATGTAATAGCTTATTGGGGAGGGAATTTGAGGGGAAAGGGGAAACAAATAATGAATACAGGAGTGGGGAGGGTAAACAAAACCTGATTGTAGTGATGTAATTATTAGAACTCTTTTTAAATACAATGGAACTACAGAAGTGTGATATGTTAATTATAATCTCAATAACACATTAGAAAAACATAAGAAGAACTGGTATGGGGTAAAAAATTAAACTCTATACATGAATAAATAAAGCCTCAAACACCCAAAAGGACAATTCTACTCTGTTGTACAGGGTTGCTATAAGTCAGAATCAACTCAATGGCAGAGGGTTTTATTTGAATGAAAGATCAGAAATAAGTGAAACAAAGAACAATAGAAAAAAATCAATAGACAAGAAGTTGGTTATTTGAAATGATTAATAAAATCAGCAAGCCAATGGTAAATCTATAAAATGAAAATATGCAAATAAAATAAATAAGAAATGAGTGAAATCACAACAGAACCAATGGGAATGAAAAGGTTAATAGCAATACACTGATGAACTGCACTCCAACCAATTTGAAAAGGTAGATTAAATAATTTTCTAGAAATGTACTACCTACCCAAACTAACCCAGACTGAAGTAGAAAACTTGAACACAATCATACAAAAGAAGAAACTGATCCGGTAATTTAAAAATTCCCACTCCCCTTCCCAAAAAGTTTCCAGACCAAACTGTTTCACAGGAGAATTCTACCAAATATCCAGAGAAGATCTGACACTAATTCTACTCAAACTATTCCAGAATACAGAAAGGAATGGAATACTCCCAAGTTTATTTTATGAAGCAAGCATAATCCTGGTACCCAAACCACCTAAAAATGAAATTTACAGAGACCAATATCTCTGATGAACACTGACATAAAAATCTTCAATAAAACCCTACCCAATAGAGCCTAAAAACATATGAAAAAGTACTGCATCATGACCACCTGGGATTCATACCAGGAATGCAAGGATAATTCTACCTTAGAAAAATAGTTAATGTAATCCACTGCATAAGAATCATATGATAGTTCAAATTGGTTCATAAAAGGCATTTAATAAACTCCAACACCTATTCCTGACAAACATTTTCAGCAAAGTAGCAACAGAAGGGAAAGTCTTCAGCATAATAAGGGAATATACACAAAACCAACAGCCACCATCGTCCTCAGTGGAGAGAGTCTGAGAACATTCCCCTCGTGAACATAACAAAACAAGGCTTCTCACTCACCACTCCTGTTCAGTCTTATACTGGAAGTCCCAACCAGAGAAATAAGACGAGAATAGGAAACGAGTCATCCAAATTGGTAAAGAGGAAGTAAAACTACTCCTATTTGCATATGATGTTATCCCATGCATAGAAAACCCCATAGACACAAGATAGCTGCTGGAACTAAAAAAAAGATTCAGCAAAATGGAGGTACAAGATTAATATGCATTCCTCTAACCCAGTGGTTCTCAACCTTCCAAATCCCATGACCCTTTAATACAGTTCCTCATGTTGTGGTGACCCCCAACCATAAAATTATTTTCGTTGCTACTTCATAATTGTAATTTTGCTACTGTTATGAATCAGGCGACCCTTGTGAAAGGGTCGTTTGACACACAAAGGGGTCATGACCCACAGGTTGAGAACCGCTGCTCTATACTAACAAAGAGAACTCTGAAAAAGGAATAAGGAAAATAATTCTATTTATAATAATTATCAAAAAAGATAAAATATTTAGTAATAATACAAAGAAAATGGAAAACGTTACTGCTAGAAACCCTACATAAATGGAAGAATAATGCAATACTCATGAATAGAAAGGCTTAACATTGTAAAAATGCCACCTAAGCAATATGATGCTTCATAGCTCTAGAGACTTATTGTTATTCCATCCTAGAGTCCATCAACATTCTTTAAAGATATGTGAACACCAACCACCAATTTTATGTGGAAAAGAAGCATGAAATAAGTAAACCATAAAATGACAAATATTGTATACAAACACTCCAGGAGTGAGGTCCAGGTAGTAAGACAGGGCCAGACCAAATCCAGGGATACATATGGTAGCCAACTAAAAAGGAGGGGGTGGGGAGGAAAGGGGGAAAAAAGAGAGAGGTGTGTGGCGAAGGAATAGGGCACTGACTCACCCAAGGGGAGGGTATTGTTTGTGTCTCCACAGGGAAAGAGGGACCAGACTTAAATCTGGTGTTCCGGGATGCGAATGCAGTGTGCAGGCATGGAGTGGGGAGCCAGTGGAGAGGCCAGAGCGCTCGGCCCCCATACCAGCTACATGGACAACTGCCCCTCCCTCCAGAAGAATTTACTTTAGAGGACAGCACTGAAGCTGCAGCTAGGGGAGAGGGGCATGTCTGATCA
>NW_022103913.1:7988653-7997539 GCF_000313985.2 Echinops telfairi
AAATATTCTCTGATGGTTGCCAGAGATGAGAGAAGAGAAGATAAATCACAAACTAGAGAGTAGACATGGGTAAAGAGAAAGCCAATGTACACTCAGGAGGAAATTAGCACAATATCATTAAGGCAAAAGAAGACTCTAGAGGTGCACAAGAGTTACAGGCAATAAAGATGAGCACATACACAATTCTGCAATAACAGTAATAACAAGGATCATCTATGAATGAATACACAGATAGGCAAATTGAGCAGGTATGAGCAGGCGAATGTGACTATTACAAAAAGTTCAAACGTGCTACCATTAAGTTGATTTCAACTCATACCAACTACACCCATGACTATATATAGGTTTAGCCGAAGGAGTTTCTATACACATATCTGTATGCATTATAAATATAAACATTAGCACAATTAGGGGTAAAGTTATGAAAACTTCTTAGTCATAACCAAACACCTTGTAGGAATGTATCACTAGCTTGGGGTCTGAGTATTGCAATCTCAGGAGACAGCAAAGTCAATTGTCATAACAGTTTACAAAGGCAATGTTCTACACCTTACTGTGGAGAGTAGTAACTGGGTTCTTAAAAACTGGCTAGAGGCTACCTAAGATGCAACTATTAGTCTCTTTCAGCCCAGGAGAAAGAAGAGAAAAGAAAATCAAAGGCTCAAGGATACAATGAGCCCAAAAGATTAATGGGCCATGAGAACCACAGATTCTACAATCCTGAAACCAGAAGGAATATATGGTGTCTGATTACCTACCTACTCTGATTGGGACCACTGAACACCCTGGAAAGATCGAGAAAAAACGTGCAACAAAATTCATAGAATCATAAAAAAGACCAGATTTACTGGTCTAGTTGGAAATGGTGGAAACGGCAGATTGGGACTGTTGGAAAGAGAAACCTAGGGAGATATCAGGAAAAGTATTTTTACATTGAAGTCCATTACAAAATGTGTATAAATCATTTATTGGAAACTTAATTTTTTTTTGGTAAACTTTTACCCAAACCACAATTACATAAATAAGTAAGGTCTGTTTTGTTGTGATGGACATGACAGAATGACCACTCAAAAGTCACTTGGTTTGATGACCTCTGCCCCTTCTCCCCCTTGTGTGAACATGTGACATAGTTATGGCCAAAAGATAAAAATCAGAAATCACTTGTTAGATAAACAAAACCTAATGCTACCTTATTGATTCTGACTCATCCAGCCAAAGAAAATGGAGTAGAAATATGCTCTGGATTTCTGAGACTGTAAGTCTTTATGGATCAAAGCAGTCTCACCTTTCTCCCATGGAGTGACTGGTAGATTCGAACTGCTGACCTTTCAATTAGCTGCTCAACTTGTAACACATTATGCCCACACAGGGTAGAGCTCCTGATAAAATTTATAAAAGGAGATATGAGACCATGCCTCTTTGTTCTTTCCCTTCTTCCTCTCTAGAATGCTAAGGTGATATTTGGAGGGTAGCAATTATTGTATGACCAAAAAATGAACCCAGGAAACTAGATGAAATTCTTAGTAAAAGCCTTGGGCTGCTCCATCAGCCTAACATTGCCTAATCTGGGCTTCTTGTTATTGAGTGATAAATATTTTGAGGCTCCTTCATTGGGTGGTATATGTTAAGTTTATGTCTTCTTGTTCTAGTGTCCATTTAACTGTTATGTAATACCCTTGTCTCTCATGATGAGTTTTGCCTCAAAGTCTATTTAATGAGACATTAATATTGCCATGCCTGCTTTTTAAAATATCACCATTCATGAAAAAATAATAATTTATAAATTATCAAGGGTTCATGAGGGAGGGAGGAGAAAAAAATGAGGAGCTGATACCAAGGGCTCAAGTAGAAAGAAAATGCTTTGAGAATGATTGGCAACAAAATGTGCTTGACACAATGTATGTATGTATTGTGATAAGAGCTGTATGAGCCCCCAATAAAATGATTTTAAGAAATAAAACATTGTCATTGGCTTAATTTATTCCCCGTCCTTTGTTTATCAGGCTATTTTTGCCTTTGTGTCTGTGGGTGGTTTCTTACAAGCAGCATATGGTTGTGTCTGTCCTCTTTTCTTATCTACCTGCTGCTTCCTATTGACTGGTTCATTTAATCCATTCACACTAAGTGTTATTATTGATGTGAGTGAGGTTTCTGTCATTTTGTTAGTTAGCTTTATGTGTGTGTGTGTGTAATGTTATTGGTTTCTTTGTTCTTTGTAGATTTCTGAGCTGACTACTCTTTGTTTATGGACTTTCTTGTTCTTTTTCCTTTGCTCTTATTTTACTTTTTCTAAATTTTTGTGATTTTTTTCTTTTTTAGTTTGCTGAAGATTTTCCATTTTCTTTGAGAGTACCTTGATATTTCCTTCCCAGATTTAAGACAGTTTGTTCTCCCTTGTGAACTGCTTGTCTTTTTCTCTATTTTCACGTTATTTTCTCAGCATTTGACTTTATTGCTGATTAATATACTTAGCTCCCAATTCTCAATCTTTACTGATTTTAAATCATACAGTATTCCATCAAAACGCACTTTTACAAACAGAACAAGGGACTATTGCATGGTTTAAAATCAGGTGTTCATCAGGGTTGCATCCTCTCACCATATTTGTTTATTCTCTGTGTTGAGATAATCATCAGAGAAGCTGGATTATAAGAAGATGAAAGTTACATCAGGATTGAGGAAGACTTGTTAACAACCTGAAATATGCAGATGAAAGAACCGTGCTTGCTGAGAGTGAGGAGGACTGGAAGCATGTGCTGGTGAAGATCAAGGATTATAGCTTTCAGTATGGATTACCTAATGTAAAGAAAACCAAAATATGCACAACTGGACCAATAGGTAACATCATGATAAGTGGAATAAGGTTGAAGTTGTCTTGCTCAGATCCACAATCAATGTTCATGGAAGCAACAGTCAAGATATCAAAAGACAATATTGCATTAGATGCATCTGCTGCACAAGACCTCTTTAGAGTATTGAAGAGCAAGGATGTTGTTTTGAGGCTTTTGGGTCATGGTGCCTGACCCAAAACATGATATTCTCCATTGTATCATATGTATGCAATGTAGTACATTGAATAGGGAAGACTGCAGAAGAATTCATCTATTTAATAGTAGTGGAGAAGACTAGTGAAAGGACTATGGTTGAGAGTCAAGATGGGGTCTAGGTAGAATCACCTGCCCAGTGTTCCTGTTCTTAGATTAGAAAATTAAGAGGTAAGGAAGCCAATATTGGAAGGATGGGTGCTAGAAATAGAATTCAAGTGTACTAGAGTCTGTGGTTCAAACCTCCCCATGCAATTTCCACACACGAACAATTTGAAGGCTCACTGAAATGCTCTAAATTCACCAAGTCTGCCCGAAGGACCACTCAGCAGGTCCAACAGGACAGTGTCCACCAACCCTTCCTGCAGTATGCAGTAATTTCCCTAGATTTCAGTCTCAAGGTCATAATCTGAAGGTCAAGGAAAGACTCCAAGAACTAGCTGCAAGAGCTCACACCAGAGGTTCCCTCTCTGCTACCTTTCCCGCTCCTGCATTCTCAGGCTTTACATCTCCCCTCCCCAACCAGGAATGGACTATATTGGCCATCCCCTTTCTCCCTCTGTCCAGCTCCAGCTCCGCGCCTGCCAGCGTGGGTAATGATAGCTAATTAGACACTAATTTGCTGCAATTGGAGAGCCCCTAGGATATTTGCCCATGCCAGAGTGCAGAATCCCAGAGCACAGCCTGCAGAGCTGTGCAGGAGAGAGCTGGGAGTGGCACAGGAGGGCAGCCAGGAGAATAAAGATCCAGTGGGCCCCAAACAAACTCGAATAATCTGGTCCCCCTCCCTGGGGAACAGTGTGACACAACCCTGGTACCAGGGTACCCTACAGGCCCATTATATATTAAAAGAAAACTTTAAAAACTCTTTCATTTTGAGGCTATGTTCCTTTGTGTAATTTGAATGTAAGCCACCAGAAACCTGGTACATCAACATATCTTTAACATAACAAAACAGCCAGGAACCTGGAGCACAACCCACAGAGCTGTGCAGGAGAAAGTCGGAGTGACAGGAGGGCAGCTGGGAGAATCCAAATCCAATGGGACCAAAACCCAATCATCCAATTCGGTCCCTCATCCCTGGGGGATAGAGTAGCACAACCCAGATACCAAGGCACCCTAACAACCCTTTAAATAAATAAAAAAACATTAAAAAATGTTTTCAATCTGAGGCTGTGTTCCTTGGAATAACTTTGAATGTAAGCCAACACAAAGTTGGTTCATTAACAGAGCTTTAATATAGCAAACAGGAAAAGCCAACGGAGCTGAAAGCCAAAAGCTCAGGCCCATAACTGGTTCTACCAGTTTGGGGCTTGACAAAGTCTTTGAAAGGTGGTTAATAGTGGCCAGAACTAGTTCACCTCCAGAATGCAGCACTTCCAATAGGGCTGCACCTGGCTCCACAACCCCACCATAGGATCACCCTGGTCCTGAGATGCCCCTACCAGGCTACCCACAATCTCTCGGCAGCCATACCAGGATGCCCAACCTGTGACTCTCCTACAGGTCCATCCTGGCTCCATGACTTTCCCAAAGGACCTCCCAGCCTCAAGGATACCCCACTGGGCTGCTCCCAGCTCTGTGACTCCCCCACAGAAACATCCTGTATCTTCAGCTCCCTCACGGGACTGCTCCCACTCTGTGGCTCCTACACCAGGCCACTGCTGGCCTAACAGGAACCTGCGCCACCCTCAAACTCCAATCCCACGAGCCACACCCAGACCCATGACTCTTCCGCAGGCCCATCCCAGTTCTGTGTCCCCCACCCCCCATGAGGATCCTTGACACTATGGCTCCTCCACAGGACCTCCCCATCCCCACATCTTCCATGCTGGCTCACCCCAAACCTCACGGCACCCCCATCAGGCAGTCTCTGGACAAATAGCTACACCCTCAACCCTCCCTAGACTGGCAATGCAAGCTGCCAACCATTGCCAGCCTCAATCCACCCTCTGAGGCCTCCCTCCAATGCTCTCTACCAAACCACTGTTTTCTCGCCTGATTGGTGTACACAGCACCAAAGTTGCAGCCTGCAACCATCCAGCAGTGTCCCTTAAGAGAGCCATCCAACATGCCCTCCAAAAAGACGAATCCCAGTAGGCTAGGGTGAGAGGGAAACCCTAGTGGGATAAAGCAGTAGCCTGACACCCAGCACTGTTGGCTACAGGAAGCTCGCAGAAGCATTCCAACCAGCCTCCCAAAGAGAGATCCCAGGGATGTCTAACTCCTCAGAAAATGGTGCCAAGTGCCTCCAAAAACAACACGTAGACAACAACCTTCCACAACAATCTTAAAGAAAAGCAGGAGAAACAAAACACAATGTCAGAGAAAGTCCGGAACTTAGCAAAGTACATAAAAGAAGCAGGAGTTGATCTGCCACAGAAATAAATCTGCAGAATACTGCTTGGAGTCATAAAGGATATAAGGGAAGCAATACAGAAAAAAAGAAGAAACGATAGAGGAGATAAAGGCCACACACCAAAGGGAGAAGCAAGAGTTAAGGGATGAGGTAACAAAAGCAAATAACAAGTTAACAAACTTCACCAAAAGACTAGAAGAAGGCGAAAAATGTACCAGTGACTTTGAGGATAACCAGGCAGACTTCAACAAATAGGAAAGACAGTTAAACAATATAATCAGAGAAGGCTGAAGAAAGCTTAAGAACAATGTCTGATGCGATAAAGAGAAACAACATTAGAATAACTGGCTTACCAGAACAAGACACAATAAAGTCAATGGCAAAAAATAGCAAAGGAATTTCTAGAGGAAAATTTCTCCAGCTTATTAAATGAGAATCAGGCAACCATTCAGGAAGCAGAGAGGACATCAGCTAGACTGAATCCAGGAAGATTTCGCCAAGGCATATAAGAGTTTAACTGTCCAACTTTGAGGAAAGGAGGAAATCCTAAGAGCAGCAGCGGGTGGGGTGGAGTGGGGGGAGGCAGTCACTTATAAAAATACTCAAATAAGAATATGCAAAGACCTATCAGCAGACACAATAAAAAATAAGAGGCAATGGCGTAACATCTTCTGAAAGTTGAGAAAAACATTGCAAAACTAAGACTCCTCAATGCAGCCAAATTATCTGTCAAGACAGACAGAGAAGAGTCTTCCCAAACAAGAAAAAACAAAGAATACTTAAAAAGAAACCCAGCGTTACAAAAAAACAACAACAAAAAAACCCCTGCCAACCCAAGGATTAAGACTACAAGGGCAAATAATTGGAGGATGAATAACTCTTCACTGCAAAATAAGTGGGTACTGGCCCAGATCAGAGATGTAATTAGGAAGTTTTTAGAAGCCAACAAGAATGAGAATATGACATACAAAGACCTTTGGGACACAGCAAAAGCCGTGTGGTCAGAAGAACAATATTCACCAAACATAAATAGGAAGCCACCATATAGAGCAACTCCACCCATAGGTCAACACATCAAAAAGAGCCAGAAAGATAACCTTGGCTCAATAGTGAAGAGCAGGCAAGAAAGAACCCACACATACACACTCACAATGTACAGATAAGAGGAGAGGTAGAAAAACACCTTACACAAAAGATTCAAGATGACATCCACAGAGTCCAAAGCTGGATGTTATAACTCTGAATATCAATAGACTGAACTCACCCATTAAAAGACAGAGATTAGTAGACTGGCTTAGAAAACACACCCATTGATCTGCTACTACAGGAGACACAGCTCAAGCTTGGAGACAAAAATAGGCTGAGAATCAAAAGCTGGAGAAGAATATACCAAACAAATAGCAATTCAAAAAAAGCAGGGTTTGCAATCCTAATCTGTGACAAAAATAATCTCAAGGTGCAAGTCCTAACAAGAGATAAAGAGGGGCACTAAATAATTCTCAAGAGATCAGTAAACCAAGAAGCAGTGAGCATAATAAATATATATGAGTCCAAAGAGAGACCGGCAAAATTCAACAAGTGCTCCAAAAGATGAACAAGAAATCACAAGTTCAACAATCATAGTAGGTGAGTTTAATACTACCTCGGTCTGAGAAAGATAGATCATAGGGAAAGAAACTTAACAAGGAAACTACAGAACTGAACTCTACAATCAAAGGACTTGACCTGATAAATATTTTCAAAGTTGTCTGCCCAAATGAAAAAAAAAAAAGTCACATTCTTTTTGAGCCCACATAGCACATATTTGAAGATAGACCACATGCTGGGACATAATTCAAGCCTGTGTAAATTCAAGCACATGGAGGTCACTCAGAATTCCCTCTTGGAACACTGTGCCGTAAGACTGGAAATTTACAAAAGGATGATTAAGACAACAAGGGCAAACAATTGGAGAATGAATAACTCTCTACTTCAAAATGAGTAGGTACTGGCCCAGATCAATGAAGAAATTAGGAAGTTTTTAGAAACCAATGAGAATATGACATACCAAAACCTTTGGGATACAGCAAAAGCAGTTATCAGAGAAAATTTGATAACAATAAATCCACACATAAAAATGGAAGAGAGACTTATGATTGTTATGCTGGCACAAAACCTCCAGAAATTAGAGCAGAGCAACAGGACAATCTTACAAATAGCAAAAGAGTAGAAATAATAAAAATCAAGGCTGAGATAAATTAGTGGGAAAACAAGAAAGCAATGCAAAAAGTCAATGCAGCAAAAAAGCTGTTTTTCTGAAAGTGCTAACAAAATTGATAGACTGAAACAAATATCAATAGCCAGGATGAAGGACGAAACAGGGGACATTACAATGGATCCTAATGAAATTAAAAGGCTAATTATACTTTACTACGAAAGTCTGTACTCCAGTGAACTCAACAACTTGGAAGACATGGACAAATACTTGGAAAAAGAATCCCTCCCTAGACTATTCCAGATGGACATCAAAACCTCAACAGACTCATAACAATAGAAGAAATAGACAAGGTTATCAAGGTAATACCAACTACAAAAGCCCCCAGGCCAAATAGCTTCACAGCAGAATCCTACCAAAGATTCAGGGAAAAACTGACACCAATCCTACACAAACTCTTCCACATAGAAATAGACAGCAAACTCCCAAACTCTTTCTATGAAGCTAGTATAATACTGATACCTAAAGCAGGCAAGGACCCCTCAAGAATTAAGAACTATAGACCCAGATCGGTAATGAACATCGATGCAAAAATCCTTAACAAAGTACTTGTCAACAGAATACAAAAGTATATAAAATGAACGGTTCACCATAACGAAGTGAGATTCATTTCAGGGATTCAGATATAGTTCAAAATCCGAAAGTCCATCAACATCATTTGCCACATTGACTAGAAAAAGAATAAGAACTACACGATAATATTGAAAGACAAAGAAAAGGCACTCGACAACATCCAACATCCAACAACAAACACCCCTTCCTGTTTAACACACTCAAGAAGTTAGGAATCAAAGGAAAATTCCACAATATAATGCATGCTATACATGAAAAAGCATGTTGAGTCAACATGTTGGACAATGGAGAATAGATTAAAACAATCCCACTGTAAAAGGGCCCCGGATAAGGTTGCCCATTGTCCCCACTTTTATTTAACATCGTACTGGAGGTCCTAGCTAACAACATAAGGCAAAGGAAAGACATAAAAAATATTTGCCTTGGGAAAGAAGAGGTGAAACTTTCGTTATATGGAAAACGCCAAAAGCTCCACAAGAGGAGTGGCAGAAGTGATAGAGGAATAGGGCAGAGTGGTAGGATACAAGATCAACAAACAGAAGTCTATTGACCGCTATACACATCAATGAGACCATAGAAGAGATCGAAAAGGTAGTACCCTTCACAATAGTCAAGAATAAATTAAAATATCTAGGGCTATACCTAACCGCACCCCA
>NW_022103913.1:7997639-7999938 GCF_000313985.2 Echinops telfairi
GACCTCAACAAATGGAAGAATATCCTATGCTCATAGTTTGGAAGACATAATATAGTAAAGATGTAAGTCCTACCAAAGGCATTATATCAGTTTAACACTTTCCTGATACAAATGTCAACATCTTTCTTCAAAGAATTTGAAAAACTGATTATCAACGTGCATTAGTCTGGGTAAATTAGGGAATAAATTCACAGAAACTCACATGTATAAGACAGTGTTTTATATAAAGGGTAAGTACACATCAAGAAAACATCCCAACCCAGTGCTGCCCAAGCCCACAAGTCCAGCATTAACCCATATGTCTGACACCAATCCACAAACTCCTCCATATCACAAAACACAAGCAAGGATGATGACTGCAGGAGGAAAGCCAAGTCAGCATATGTGTAAGCATCTCAGCACTAGCAGGGGTCTCCACACGGCTGCTCTAGCACCTAGGGCTGCATCAGGGTAGGTCCATGCGCCTTCTCCTTGGGAATGTCTTGCAGGAAGTGAGCCTTGCTAGTTGAAGCAGAGAACTGGCTAAGGCAGCTGCACCCTGGTCCGACCACCAGAGAGCAAGAGACCCGAGAACTAGAAAGGTGAGGCTCAACAAGCCATTTATCTAGCTGCCCTTCAATCAACCTCACATGTGTTTATTGGCCAGGTTGGAACAATATACCTTAACTATATCACAACTTTATATGGAGATGGAAGAAGCCCAGAATTAGCAGAGAACTCCTCAAGAAGAAGAACAAAGTCAGAGAACTTGTTTTACCTGACTTTAGCACCTATTATAGAGCCACAGTGGTCAAACCAGCATGGTACTGGTATAAAGACTGATATTCAGACCAATGGAAAATAACTGAAAACCCAGAAATGAAATCATCATCATACAGACAATTGATCTTTTATAAAGACCCCCAAATATGAAATGGGAAGCAGATGCCCTCTTAAACAAGTGGTCCTGGAAACAATGGCTATCTACCTGCATAAAAATGAAGCAAGACCCTTACCTCACTCCATGCACAAGAATAAACTCAAGGTGCACCACAGACTTCAAGGTAAAACCCCAAACTATTAGGGCCATCAATGAGGCAATTGGGACAAACCTAAGAACTTTGGTGCAGGGAATACATAGGCTGTCAGAAACAGGGAAGAACACAGCACGGAGGAAGTACAAATTGACAACAGAGTACTACGCATTCCTAGAAAACAGTGATGAACGCATGAAGCACATCGTCTCATGGGAAAAGTTGGAGGAAATTATGCTAAATGAAGTAAGGCAAGCATAAAAGGACAAGTACAGCATGAATCCACTGAGTAAGCTTAAAAAGCACAATGGGTATAGGGGGAAAGCTACTGAATGCATACATTCCCAGGTGAAGGACCAGGTGCTCTAGTTGGGGCCAGACCCAACCCAGGGAAACATGGCAGCCAACTAAAAAGGAGAGGGAAATAAATAAATAAGATGAGGGTGGTGGGGGAACAGGGCACTAATCCACCACGGCAAGGATATTGTTCATGTCTCCACAGGAAAGGGAAAGAGGGACTAGACCTCATCCTAGTACACCAAGCCTTGAAGGCAACATATCAGCATGGAGCAGAAGACTAACAGAGAGGACAGTGGGCTGGCCCCAATCCCAGCTACGTTGACGCCCTCCCCAGAATAAGGGACTATTATAATACAGGTACAGCCCAGGGGGAGTGGCGGGTCTACCCAGACCACATGGGAGCAAACTATGAAGGAGAGAGAGAGGGAGGGGGGAAAGAGAGAGCAAACACCTCATCCTGGTCCACCAAGCCTCGAGGATGACATTCCTGTTCAGAGCAGCCAATGCACAGAGAGGACCATAGAGCTATACCAATATGAAACACAATGAGCCCTCACTGACCCACAGTGCAATGGGGGCCAGGGCTGGAGACACAGTGCGGGAATTGTGCCTGGTCTGACCCCCTTTTACTGGGGCATAATACAAAAGGAGCACAACAAAGCAGCAAGGGGAGCAAAGCAACTAAGTCCCTGAGGAATCCCAAAAATAGACTTCTTACTCAGGGCAGGGCTTGGCAGTTCAGCAGACTCGATCAGAAAACACTCATATGGGTCAGTAGACAGACCTGGACTATTTATATGCTTTCTCCCCACTCCCCGCCCCGACCATGTCTATCTATATAAGATAGGCAGGATTGTTTACAATCCCAAGAAGAAAACATCAGATCTGATGGTTCTGGGAGGACATGGGAGAGGAGGAGGTGGGGGACAGGGAGTGAGAAATCAACAAACCCAGGGACAAGGGAATAGGAGATCTAAAATTGTTGA
>NW_022103913.1:8000934-8009633 GCF_000313985.2 Echinops telfairi
GCATGTTTTCTCAATATTCAATTGCTCTTGTATATATACACATGAGTGTCCATGAATTTGTTTCTCTTGTCTACCCAGACCAACACACCCTCATAGAAGGGTCACAAGGAAGGGTAAGTCAGGGTAAAGTATAGCACTGACGAAACACACAACATTCCTCTAGTTCTTTAATGCTTCCCCACACCCCCACACCCCTGACTATCATGACCCCAGTACTACTCTACAAATCTGGCTAGACCAGAGCAAGTGCCTGGTACAGATAAGAGCTCTTGACGCATGGAATCCAGGACAGATAAACCCCTCATGAACAGTAATGGGAGTCATGATACCATGAGGGTAGTGGGGTCAGTACAGGAAGAAGGGGGACAAACAACAGAAAGGTGAGTAAAAGGAGACAGTGGACAGTGTAAAATATGAAAATAATAATAATTATTATTATTAAGTATGGGAGGTTGGAGGATAGAGGGAAAAACAGGAGCTATTACCAAGGGCTCAAATAGAAAGGAATTGTTTTGAAAATGATGATAGCAACATATGAACAAATGTGCTTGATACAATTGATGGATGGATTGTTATAAGACCTGTAAGAGCCCCCCCAAAACAAGCAAACAAACAAACAAACAAAACTACCAGCTACTCTAAGGGAGAAAGACAGGGTTTTCTACTCCTATAAAGTGTTAACAGTCCTGGAAACTCACAGGGGCAGTTCTACCCTGTTCTACAGGGTCACGATGAGTCAGCATCAACTGGATGGCAGTGAGTGAGTTTATGAGTCAGAATCCCTTGATCAGATGATTGGCACATATAGTGGCTGCAACCATGGCCTTAAACCCACCATTAGTGTGAGGCTGACTCAGGACCAGGCAGCGTTTCTTTGTGCTGTACGTGGGTTCACATGCGCTGAAACCACTTCAACGACGTCGAACACCACCAACCACATGAGTTGGAATTAACTTGATGGCAGCATGTGTGATTCCTAAAAAAGGGAATTATTGGACCAAAGCACAGAGGTACTTTTATTTTTTATACTCCCCCACCCCCACCCCATGGTCATGCAGGCACATTGTTCCAATAATCCTTCCGCCAGTTGCAGGTTCCAGAATGACTTACAGGCCACCTCCTTGCACTAGAGATGATGTCCCTGGGATTGTCCTGTCAAGGAAACCTGTTTGTGACCTGCATGTGACCCCCCACATAGATCAGCACTGAGGTCAGGGAGAGAACAGGGATAGGTTGTGAGTTCAGGACAGCTTACCCTGCACTGCCAAGTTTTAGTGCAGAGCTCTGAGAATTCTAAATTTAAACCCAGCCTTCCCGGTCATTACAACGGTGTATTTGTCAAGACGGGGGGCAAGAAAACAAATTTAACTCTGTTCGTGTGACTGATAACTTATCCATATTTAGGTATATGGTATGAGGACCTCTATTTGGACTTTTGCTCTGGGTCTTTAAACTTCCGCAGCAGCCCATACCTGAGCACTCCACCTTTATTCAGCCCCCAGGATTTAAACCCCAAAATGCCATTCAGGAAGTACCTCCAACACCTAGCCACACAGCAATCAGATGGATTCAATGTGAAACTCAGAATCAGGTTTGTTCTTGCACCACATGTGACACGATATTGTTCTTCAGCATGTGTAAGAGTATGCGCAAAGGTAACGAATGGTCCTGGTAAAACTGGATCCCATTTGCATAAGAATGAAACAGCACCCATATTACATACCACGTACAAAAGTGAACTCAAGCTTGAGCAGAAACCTAAATGTAAAACCTGGAACTATAAAGATCACCAATTAAAACATAGCAACAGGCTCAAGGGCCATAGTGCCTAAGTAGACCATCAAACATATGAAGCACACACACAGCAGAAGACAAACTCTCGCCTGGGATCGCCTACAAATTAGACACCGATGTGCTTCGGAAGATTTCACCACCAGAATAAGAAGAGAACCCACGGACTGGGAACTAGCATTTTGAGCAATAGCATATCAGACAAGATTCTCATCTAAAATTCATAGAAAAACTCAACACCTCAACATAAAAGGCCAAATGATCAAATTAAAAAATGAACAAATGAACCGAGTATATGAATAGACACTTCATCAAAGGAAACATTCAGCCGCCTAACAAATATGGAGAAGTGCTAGACATCATTAGCCAGCTGAGATGCAAATCAAAACAACAATGAGAGGTCACCGCAGCCTCGCATGGATCTAAAGTTGTTGTTTTTTCAGAGAACAGAAAATCCTGGTCAGAACCTGGGGAGGCAGCAACCCTTACACGGTGTTGGTGGGACTGTCAAATGGTGCACCCACTTTGGACAGAATTATGACCCTTCCTCACCATGCTGCTAACAGAAATACCACAGAACTCATAAATCCCCCCACTTGGTGTAGGTTCCAAAGAACTACCAGCCCTGGTATGAATCGACATGCACACTCCTATGTTCATCGTGGACTTTCACTCCGTTGTTTACAAGTTAAAAATGATGCTGTTTTAAAAGAAAAACATATAGGCAAAGCGTGAAGCAATCTTGGCTCCCTCTTCACGGAGAGGTCAATGAAATCAGCAGGGCAGTTTAGCAGAAGGGGCCCCACCGAGAGTCAGAACGGAGGACTTGCCACATAAAATTTGCCCCCTAAAGTGCAACCACCCGGAAGAGAGCCAAAGGGAGCATTTGCCAGGGCTGGCGCTCAGAAGGCAGGAAGGGATAGGACAGAAATGGTAATGGAAACAGGAAACACAGGGAGGCAGGGGGAAGCATGTTGCTACATTGTGGGGTTGCAGTGAAGGAATTGTTGAATGGAAAATCAATTTGCATTATACACTGTCACACAAATCACAATAAAAGATGAGATAACATGGCCCTAATTGAACGAAGTATTTACTTCAGTATATAATCTACCAGAATCTTAGTGGAAGCCTCTGACACAATCAAATATAATGGTGTCAAGGCTTTTTTTTTTTAATCAGTTAAATATCTTTTTATCAAAATGAAAACATATGTGAAGTTGAAAATATAAGTAGACAAAAGTAATAAATATATTCCTCACAGCACTTAAATCCTTAATGATCTTTGAAAACTACTTCACTATTCATAGATTTCCCTGAAATTCCTCCCCAAAGCAGAGATTGAAAACCACCCATCTAGCAGCAAGAAGTCCTGGTGGCATGGTGGCTTAAACTTCGGGCTTTTAACTACAACCTCAGTTCAAAACTACCAGCCACGCCGCAGACGAAAGATAAGGCTGCCAGTTTTCATACAGCCTCAGAAACTCAAAGACACTTTTCTACTCTGTCCTATAAGGTTTCTATGAGTCGGAATCAAGTCAATGGGGTTTAACTTGGCAGGGGTAAGTGGCTTGAGAAGGCCCTACTAGCATCCAAACTAGTTTTATCTGACTCTGGTAGTTACTATCGGAACTGCTTTCAATAGCTGGTTTTTTCCTAAATAGATAGCCAGGTGCCTCTCAAACTTAAAACACACTGCTGTCAATTCCAATTCATAGCGACCCTACTGGACAGGGTAGAACTGCCCCCGTGGGGTTCTGAGACTGTCACTCTTTGCAGAGTAGAAAGCCTCATCCTTCTCCCATGGAGTGGCTAGTGGTTTTGAACTGCTAAACCTCACATTTAGGTTACCAGCACAATGTGCAACCACTGTGCCACCAAGGCTCCTAAGGTGCCTCTCCAAAACCAGTCACTGCCATCAAGTCCATGCTGCCCCACAGCAAGTCTCTAGGGCAGGGGAGAACCAACTGCCCCTGCGCGTTTCCAAGACTGTAACGGTTTAAGGTAGTAGAGAGCCCTGTCTTTCTCCCTCAGAGCGGCTGGTGGTGTCAAACTGCTGACCTTGCTGATCTCAGCCCAATACATAACCGCTACTGCACCAAGGCTCCTCAGGTGCCTCTAGGTGGATTCAAACTTCCAACCTTTTGTTAGCTGCCAAGCATGGACTGCCCCAGGATGAGGCCCGATATCTATTCCCTCTCTCTGTATATATTTTCCTACTAGTCCTGAGAGACCAGTCTTCCTTTCCCTTAGACTATGGGACTTGCTTGGAGCCTGCCTCCATCTCAGCACCCCTTTACCCCACCCCACCCCCACATCCAATAAAGGTGGCAAGATCTAGCCTTTATCCATTAGAATATTCTATCCCTGACCCCGGTAATTGGTTCAGAGCTAGACGGTGACCAAAGCAGAGCCAATGAAAGCTAATTCCCAAGCTACTGCTGTGGTCACAGAGACAGGGCGTCTCTTCTCTGTTCTGCAAGAGTGTGTAGTCTGAGGAAAACAGAGCAGAGGCGCAGGAAGACTGAGACCGGATCCCAAGTGGGAGCCCGGTCATGCGACCCTGAGCTACTCTGGACTGCTCACTTTCTGGAGCCAATGCAGTTCCCTTCGCTCCCCAGGCCCATTCAGCCAGATGTTTGTCAATTGACAACAGGAAGTCCTGACTGATCAATACCCACAGTTTATACCAGAAGACACTAAAGCCCTGAAGGGGGTTGAGCCCTGACTGCCAGGATCTCAGTCAGAAGCCAAGAGTAGGATCCAACTCTCCTCATGAATAAGGACTTTTGCATGTTTCCACTTCTCTGTGGCCTCTTCTATTGATGAAGATGAAAAAAAACCTATTGGAACCCTGATGGTGGGATGGTTATGCTTTGGGATGATAACCACAAGGTCAGCAGTTCAAAACCACCAGAAAGATGAGGCTTTTTACACATAGACAGAGTTACAATCTTGGAAACACACAGTGGGCAGTTCTACCCTGTCCTACAGGGTCACCACGAGTCAGAATTGACTCAATAGCAGTGAGTTCATTGTTATTAGAGAATTTTTTTCCCAACACCTTTCTTGGCATATATTCATATAGCATACACTTCAATAGTTAACTCACATAAATAAAAGTTGTTCAATCATCGCCACAATCAATTTTGGAACATTTTCTTCATTCTTGTATGCATTGTGATTAGCTCCCCATTTGCCTCCAACCTCCCCTGTCATACCCCTAAGGAACCACTAATCCAGTTTCTGTCTACAGATCTATCTGTCCTAGATTTCATACATAAAAACCGGGAAGTACAAGCAAAACGAGCGGATACTATTTTTGCTTAATCTCCCAGGCTCAAGTAATAAGAACTGAATAGCTACTCCTCAAGGGATTTGCATTTGCAAAGAGGCTCTGAGTTTATCGCCTAGACAAAATGACTGGAATGGAGGGGTTTCCGGCCCCCATACCTCCTGGTTCTGTCTTAGAGCTCGTGGAGGGCTGTGACCCAATGCACTCCTCCTGCCAGGGGAAGAGGTGAGACTTGGCCCTGTCTGGCCTGCGGCTGGGGCCTGTGTTGGAGATGCTGAAATTGCAGCCTGTTCAAAGATATGTCATTGTAATAATGGAGTGCACCAGTGTGGTCCAGGCTGACCACCCAAAGCATGTGTTTGGGAGTTTGCAGCTGGAGTCCAGCTGCTCAAAGAGAGCAGGCCCACCTGGAGGCCGGCAGGGCTGTGGACCCTCCACCCCCACCTCTGGGCCAGGAGCAGAGCTGAGTGGAAACCTGCCTGACAGAGCACCTCCACAGGGTGGCAGGGGTAGTAGGCACTGGACCAATGTGCACTGGGCATCTCCACGCCATCACAGCAGGCCCATCCCTGAGACCAAGAAAACGTCAGCTGAGGACAGGAGTCTGGAGCTGTGCGGCCTATGCATCACATCTGGCAAGGAAGGCAGATGGGATCCAAAAGAATCAGACACCCAAAGGACCCTCAAGTGGGGCGGCTGGCAAAAGACCTCTGCCCCAGTGGAGTCCACATCAAAGTCCCTGACTTGTGCCTCGAGGTTCCAGCTTCCAAGTCCTATCCCGCCTACTAGTAATTTCCTCATAAGACGAGCTATTAGGAAGCTCTTTTGATACTCTGCTGAATAAAATGGACACGATGAATCCAAATGGACCCAACAGCAGAGTCTGGGCTATGTTTTTAACTGCCCCTAAAGGAATCCTTGTCAGAAATGGTTAAACCCTAACTAGTTAAACATTATCTGTTTGAACCCACCCAGAAGCACCTGGGGGAAAGGCCTGCTGAGCTGCTTCCAAAAGATTGCATTCATCATAACCCTGTGCAGAGTTGAAAGATGAGGGGCCACAGCAGTCACAACGGACTCCAGGCGATGGGTTCAGGTTTGGGGTTTATTGTCCTTGGGGTTATATTAATGTCCTGGGGGTAAGGGAAAAGTACTGCTTCCCAATCCTCAGGCCTTTGGCCCACCTGACTTCCCCGTAGAGCACAATTTGTTAACGGAGACGATCTCAAGGACAAAGGTATTTACTTGAGGATGCCCTGGCCCCAGTGGCCTCCTAGATCCTGTGTCACACCAGCACCATGCCGTTTCTCTCACACCACCCCAAAGAGCATGGGGAACAGGGCAGCCTCACGGGCAGCAGGGGGCCCAGCCCATGGGGCTGGGGCAGGAACTGGGCAGGGAGGTAGGTGGTGACTCAGCTCCTGAACTGGATTTTCTCCCTTCCCTGGGTCCCCCAACTGTCTATCAGTTGTCCCAAAGGACAAGGTTTGTAGGGGCTCCCAACTGATGGACAAGATGAGGGTCTTGTATCCAGGCCCTCCTGTCTGAGAGACCCTGCCCTGGCCCCATGTCCAGGACCAGCACCTCAGCCAAGCCCCAGAAAGGCTCCTCACCTCACAGCCCCAGTTGGGCCCTCTTACTCTTGTCTGGATCCACCTACAGCTCTGCCTGCCCCTGCTGTCTCCCCAGGCAAGAACTTCATATTACCCAAGGCCCCACAGGGTGGGCATGCATGTGCACAGTCACATAAGTCACAAACACACATTTGCATAGCTCCCTCTCACTTGGGCACCCCATTTTGCACGTACAAGCATACTACCACCAAAGCTCACTCATGCAAGCCACCAGCTGCTGGCATGCTCTCTCCCCCACCCCCCACCCCCCACAGCTATTCAAATGCTCCCTCAGATCCTCACGTGTGAACACACACAGACATATGTACAGCCAAAGACAAACTTGCAGACACGCGCACGCACGCACACACACACACACACACCCCTAGTTCACATTCATAGTATCTGCATCTGACACCACAAGGGTCCAGAGGGATCATGCAGGGCAGTTGCAGTCAGTTTCCTGGGTCCAACTCCACAATGGCATCCTCTCACACCTGCCATGGCTGCCTCCTCCTGACTACCTCCACCATGACAGTGTGGCTGGGCTGCCACCTTACTCAAAAAAGATGGCCATTTCTGACCCTTCCCACCTTTATTCAAGTTCTTCTCATTGCCCGTGTCCCCCCAGTCTCTCGTTTACCCAACCTATGAAATCGGTAAGGCCCTACCAAATCCCCATCCCGATGAAGCATTGTGGCCATCACTGAGGCACACTGGCCTTCTGGGAGCAAACTGAGGTGTGCCCAAGCCCATGGATTTCTCCCTGTTTCCTGAGTTGCAATCTTGTCTCACCTGTGAGATGGCAAAATCGCCTGGGACCAAAGCAAGAACTGTGAGTCCCCTTCTTGTAGTGCTGGGATCACAGCCCCACTCAGCCCAGGGGTCTCTCCAGTCTGCCCAGCCTCACTCCATTCTACATTAGTCTCTCCCGGTTGAAAGGCCTCCACTCTGGGCTCAGACATGTTGCGAGCTACCGTGGAAGGGAACCCAGCTCATGGTGAGTCCGTGCACTGCAGATTGAACCACTGCAGTCCATAGGTCTTCCTGGCTAGGTTTTTGGAAGTAGACTGCCAGGCCAGTCTTCCCAATCTTTCTTAGTCTGGGAAGGCAGGAAGGTCTGCTGAAAGCCACTAGGCATCCACACGAGCCTCCTTGCACAAGCTAGGCACGCAATGCATTGATTGAGATGTGAATCCCATCTCCCACATGGAAGTGGGGAATTCTTCTAGGGAACCACCGCTGTGCCCGGGGCTCCGATCCCAGCTCTGCCTTTTAAAACTGTGCAATCCTGAGCATCCTTTGGCCTCACTCTCTTCCTCTGAATAAAGAGAGAAAGGAGGGCAAACCCCCTCCTTTGCAAATACGAAATGAGGCTATGCATGTAAATATTAGTCACGTGCTAATATGCACATTGTAGGTCAGCGGCCTTCTTCTCTGCTGCCCTTTCCCACCATCTGAGGGGACTGAGCTCCCCAGATGGAGAAGGATTGGAGTAGGATCAAGGGAAGCCAGAGACACCTGGCTTGAGCCCATGCCCCCCGCCCTAAGGCTGCAGCTAGGTCTGCTCCCCTCATGTGGCACCCCCAGAACACCAGGACATCTTTGATTAATAACAAGTGGAAAGATAAGCCTCATGATAATTAATAAATCATTAGCAGCATTACCTTTCATCAGATAAGCCCATTAATTGCTCCCATTTCCTTACAAAAAGCCCAGGCCTGGGGCCCCTCACAGTGAGTTGCCATTATGAGAAATTCAAGCCCACCACAAAAGCAGGGCCCCCACGGTGCTGCCGGCATCCACCCCTGTGGGGTTTGGGGAGCCTGTACTCACTCATACCTCTGCCTTTTGGGGGACCATGCCCTGAACCCTTTCTGGGCCAGAATGCCCAGGGTCCCTGAGGACACTCCAAGATGCCTACCCCAGCGTTGACACCAACAATTGAGTGGCCCCTGGAGCCTGGGAGGTGTGGTGGTCACAAACTGTGCTGTGAGCCG
>NW_022103913.1:8009787-8019721 GCF_000313985.2 Echinops telfairi
GAGAGAGAGAGAGAGAGAGAGAGAGAGAGAGAGAGATTCAGCCTAACTGCAGAAAAGGCCGGCCCCAATTGAGAGGAAAGGCTATCACAATTGATTAGCAAAGCCTGGCAAGGGTGTGGGCCTTCGTGGGAAGCACAGGTGCCGCGCTCACACCGCCAGCCAGCCGTCCATTTGCGCAGCCAATGATGCGGGGTGTCTGGTGCTGTGCAGGCTGGGAAGGCGGGGGGAGCAAAAGGAGCCGGGTTCTGTCCACGCGGGGGGTTGTGTGCCATCTGCAAAGCCCCGTTCTATTAGAGGAAGAAATGAAAGCCAAGACCTAACTGTCCGTGACCACGTTGGGGTTAGTTAAGGGCAACACTGGCGGGAGATCCTTCCCCGGCCCCGCCCCAGACGTCTTTCTCTCCAAAGAGCAGCAGAAGGCCCCCAGCTCACCAAGTGCCCACAAAACATTCTCCCAACTTTCCGTGAACTACCGCTGGGCTCTGAGGACGGTAGCTCATTCACAATCACTTAGAGAAATGCTTTGCGAGCATCCACTGGAGCCCGGGCGGCACTCAGGTAAGCACTGGGCTGTTAACTGAAAGGTCAGTGGTTCAAATGCACCTCCGAAGAAAGATGAAGCTCTTGGCTCCCATAGAGAGTTAAAAAGCCTTGGAAACCCTATGTAGATATGCTTGCTGTGAGTTGAAATAGACTCGCTAACAATGGGGTGTGGTGTGTGTGTGTGTGTGTACATGCACGCGCACACAGGCCTGTTTGCTCAGGAATCAGGTAGCACTGAACTGTGGTGCACAAAAACTTCCCTCCAAAAGCCAAACAACTGTGAAGGGCTAGAGGCATAGTTAATAGCGTGATCTGCAAAATTAAAGGGGAAAAGCACCATTTCAGTTGTTTCCAATTCTTCTTTAGGGAAGAATGCGGTCATATCCTTCTCCTGAGGAGCAGCTGGTGCATTCAAACCTCCAACCTGTAGGTTAGCAACCAAGCACCTTGGGCCACTGTGCCACTCTTCCAGAGCTGACCTCTCTGCCTTAGATTTAAGTAGCCACCAGATCTCCTTGGAAATCATTATTATGATTGGATTTTTTTATGTGGAAGGCACCTTAGCAACACTAGGAGAAGTGTGTTGCTGAAATAATTTGTGTGCACCTTCTTTCAGTGATACAATCCCCCCTGATTGCAGAGACACATTAAACGTGTTTTGTTTGGGTTAAGCTTCTGCATGTGGGCACTGGAACCCTCTGAGAAATACTTTTAAAATAGTTTGGTTACATGTAATTCACACACCAGACAATTTAACTGTTCAATTATTTTAAGAAGAGTTGTGTGATTATCACCACACTACATTTCAGAACATTTTCTTCCTCTATTCATTTTTCTTAGATCTTAATTTCCTCCCAACCCTCCCTGCCAATTATTAATACAGTTTCATCTCTATAGATTGACCTATCCTGGATTTCATATACAGAAAATCAGACCAAAAAAAAAAGGAAAACAAAACAAACAACTACATCGAAACAAAACAGAGAAAAGCCTCAATCAAAAAGAAACCAAAAATTATTAAAAAGTAAAACATCTTTAAAATGGGTAAAACAAGAGATCAAATGATAAGGTAGTACATTTTAACCTAACTACATTTGCCATAGTGACTTTGCAATGCTTTCTGTCTGGTAGCAAGGCTATTAACATTCCTGGACCGTGGACAGAGTGGATTCACCTGAGGCTTAATCCATGTGGGGACCCTGCAACTAGATTTTGAGCTCCAATTGTCTCCCATAGCCTTCTACAAACTGGGTGTTCAGAATTTAATCTCTGATACAGTTCCCTCCTTCAAGTTTGTATTTTACTATTTATAATCCTTGGATCACATGGGCTGGTGTGCTTCTTCCATGTGGCTTTAATTGATGCCTCACTTGGATATCTGAGTAGCAATAATTTTTGACTTACCCACACATGCTCAAGTCAGCAAAAATTAAAATAAAATAAAAAACACGAGTAAAAAACAGTGATTTCTGTTGATCCAGTCATTTTCTTCAAACACTAAATAGCTGAGTGTATAGGTGGTATAAACAGTTCATGTGTTTAGCTGCTAAATGAAAGGTTGGTGATTCCAAGCCACCTAGAAGGACCTTGTCAGCCGGGGAAATCCCTGGCGAGCCCAGTTCTACTCTGACACACATAGGGTCACTAAGAGTTGGAAGTGGCCTGATGACAACCAGACCACTAGATAACAAGAAACGACCCACACTGTGAGAGGTTGACCAGTGTGGCTCTCCAGGCTAGGGACCAAGTGTGCTCGGAGAGCACAGACAAATTTGCCAATGTCTCAACCCACAGCCCAGGGATGGGCAAGGCAGATGTTTTCCCAGCAATTCCCTAACAGATCCTGAAAAAGTAATTTGACAATTTAGAAACCAGTTTTATTTTCACTTTGGCTACATAAAAAACCCACAGGCCTCCCAAATCTGTCCAGTTTCCTGCGATTGGGCACATGTCTGTTACAGATGTCACTGGGCATCTTCCTACTTCCCACTGTGGGGAGTCCTCCCTCAACACAAGGAAAACAGACGTTTGGAGAGTAGAGTGTGTTTGTTATTTTTAAGTTCCCCTTTTGAAAATACAGTAATTTAAGATATGTTTAAAATTTGGAACATGGATCAGTGGTTAAAAATCAGTGGCCAAAATTATAAGGTCTGCATATACGTGCAAGACTACTGAGACAAATATAGAGTAACCAATGAGTCACAGGGGTCTTGACAGGTAAGCTGTGGACCTTGAGACCCACCAGATAAGACCAGGGTGAGCTTGTTGTGGTTAATTGCTGTCCATTTGGCCTCCACTACATGGGGACCTCACGCACAACAGTAAGAAACGCTGCTTACTCTTTCAGACCACACCACTGTAACCAGAGAGTTTATTTTTCAAAGGAGGGGGTGGTTGGGAAGTAGATCACCAGGCCTTTCTTCCTAGTCTGCCTGAGTCTAGAAATTTTGCTGAAACCTTAGTCTGGAAACTCTGCTGAGCCCAGTTCAACATCACAGCCACACACAAGTTTCCAATGGCAGATATGTGGGGCATGAGGGGTATTGGTCAGGAGTCAAATGTGGATCTTTGGAAAGGAAGGCAAACACTCTACTACCGTCCCTTGGGCTGCGTGAGCTGTTTGGGTTTATTTCAGTGGAAACATCACTTGAGATCACGTTACTTCGGTGGCACTGAATGTAAGAAAACACGTAAATCTCCAAGAAGAAAAGAAATCACAAAATAATCTGACATTAAATGCAGACATCTTGACCAGGGAAAATTCTATGAAAAACAAAACCTAGGAAGCGAATAACAAAGTCTCTTAACATTTTGTTGATGTTATTGTTGTTTGTTTGTTTTATAGAAATCCATTTCAGAAATCTCCGCAGTTATAACTCACGTTCGGAGCTAAATCGGTGGCATGTCTCACTGTTGATAGGATCACGTCTCCATCGGCTGACTGGTCTGGAGAAGGCGTCCTTACTGAGCCGCACTGTCTACGAATGCATTTCAGAGAGTTAAAAGAGATCCAACGAATGACAGAGGAGAGGGCGTGGATAAGAAAACAGATACTCATGCTGTGACTGTTTACTCCGCCTTTGTTCACCACAGCTACCGTTAGTTCGCAAAGTGGTTGGTGGCACCACAGCCGACAAAGATATTTCCAACATGGTGTGTAAGTCTGAAAAGATTGGGAAGAAACAGCAGCGGCACCAACGGAGAAGACGGCAGACCCCACCATGAGTGTTCCCAGACCTGCCTCAGACGTGGCGCATTCGTCACCCACAAAAGGTCCGTCCTTGAATCTGAGGACATACACTTTCGGTGTACATTTCCCATGGAAAACGTCATAGCTTGAATACTTGTCTTTTAAGGCCAGTTTATAATCATATGAAAAGTTGTCTGGAAAACGTGCTTCACCACATGATGTGTGCTGGTAATAGGAAGAAGATGCTGGTCTAAGTTTCCAAACTTGAGGTTGCTCTTTTTTCATAGAAGAAAATAGCAAGCATGCCGCAGCTAAGGGCAACAAAAACCTTACGAAGGTGAGTACGTACTTTCTTTACTAAAATGTCAACAAATATCTCTCAACGATGTTCTAGACCAGATAGTTTCAGGGCCCATTGTTCTCTCTCAACAATTGCGTGGGAGAGCTGAGGGTTACCACTCTCGAGCTCATTGCCACTGAGTGAATTCCAACCCATGTAACAACTCCACATAGGGTTTCTGAAGCTGTAATTCTTCATGGGAGCAGGCAGACGCCTTTTCCTCCTGAGAAATTATTGTACTGCCGTGGTTTCTACCATAAAGAAATTGGTTCGGGATTTGGATGAAGAGAGTTAATGAGGGAAGTAAGTGTAATTGGAGCTTTTGTTCATTTACATGTGTCAGTTTGCCTCATTTCAACAGGTCTTTGAAATGTAGATTTACTGCAACCACATTCTATCCTTCAATGAAACCCATAGTGATTATTTTCTTTTTCCTGATGGTAGTAATCTGGAATATTAATTTTTAGTTTGACACACCCCATTCATCTTTTATTCCTTCTTCCTGCCTGATATGGCAAGATCCTCCTGGATTACCAGGTGCATGTCCTGTCTCTCACCTGGAACAGGCACTTCTCCAAGGAAACCTGGCTCCTCTGAGAGTCCTTCCACTGACCCTAACTGTGGCGCTCCCCAGGGGTGCTCCCTGCCCAGCCTCTGCAGAGGGTGGGACCAAGGAAACCTCCCTTGCAAGTCAAATGAATCATGAACTCCTGCTGACTCTTCCGACTTAAACTTAGAGCTATAGGGGCTCTACTTAAACTCATTTATTTCCTTTTTAATCGCCCATGTACTTCCTTTCTCCCATGTTGAAATATCTTGAGTCCCCAAAATGCCAACATAATTAATTACTTATCTGCTTTATCCGACAAAAGGCACACTAAAAAGTTTTAGGTTAGCGATATTCAGAGTAATAATAATATGATTACTGGAAATCATGTAAGGCAATTTTCTTTTTGAAAATTCTTTTCGTATGGAGAGAATATCCTATCACAAGTGAATTTCAAATGACTTGACTGGCAGGAGTTCCTCTTGGTGTGAGGATGCCAACAACTCAAAAATCCTAGGGGCCAAAGTTGGTACAACCTGACAACCAGTAAGGTCCATAGCTACAGTGAAAGAACAAAACATTAAATATGTTTAGATATATGAGACCATGAAGTCACAATTGGTCAGCTTTGGAAGATGTGAGGATGCCAATTTGTTTGAAAACAGGTGGCACAATAAAGATTTATCCTTCTTTACCTCAGCGTAACCAAGTAGTTGAGAAGCGAGAGGTTCTCTTTGTAGAAATATTTTAGTTCATAGATTCAGAAGGGGTGCTTTAATTTTTTTAATCAGAATTTGTCATCTTCTATAAAATAGTAAGCCAAAATACAACCTCAAGTATATCCCACTTGAGTTTTGAGGCCATCACAGAGCAGGTTTGATGTATTGACAATTAATGAGAGAAAACTTAATGAGCTGTGGGTTGATGGCAATTTGATCCCCCTTGTGGTCCGTTTAAGTTTGCTCTAGTTTTAAAACTATTTTCTGCTTTCTTTTCTATTGAGGGTTTTATGTTTTATTTTGCTATTCTTGTTCAATTTTTATTGGGTGCTTTTACAGCTCTTATCACAATCCATACATACATTCATTGTGTCAAACACGGTTGTAAATATGTTGCCATCATCATTTTCAAAACATTTCTTTCTATTTGAGCCCATGATATCAACTCCTCATTTTTCTTGTTCATTTTGTGTGTCTGTTTTTAATGTTTTTCTGTATATGAAATCCACGATTGGTAAATCTATAAAGACGGTAACTGGATTAATGGTTCCCTCGGGGCATGGCTAGGGAGGTTGGGGGAAAATAGGGAGCTAATACCAGTGAAAACAAGAATGAAGAAGATGTTCTAGAATTGATTGTGATAATGATTGTACAACTCTTCTTGATGTGATGGAACTATTGAATTGTATGATATGTGAATCACATGCCAATAAAAGTGTTCAGGGGGGGGAGAAAGTACGTGTAAAATATAGTCCTAAACATATGGAAGGTTTTTGTGTTTGTATTTTCTTTTCTTTTTTTTCTGCTTTAACTTTTATTTTTTTATTATTTTAATCTTAATTTATTCCCGAGCCATGAGTTTTTGCTTCTTCGGTTTCTTTTGGGAAATCTTTTTCTTCTGTGCAACCTCCTCTTCTGGTTTGGGAACAATCTGTTCCTTCTCAGTCAGGATCATGTCAGTGCGGCAGGGGGAGCTCATGTGTGGGTTGATCGGACCATGAGCTCTGTGAGTCCGGCGGCGCATCTTGGGAGCTTTGTTCACCTGGATGTGCTCAAGGACCAGAGAATCCACATCTACACCCTTCAGTTTAGCATGACTTTCTGCATTTTTAAGCATGTGAAGCAAAAATTCAGCACTCTTTTTGGGCCACCGACCCTGGGTCCAACCCCATTGTAGCGTCGGAAAGGCACACCTGCTTCTGCTGAGTGACCTCTTTCAAGTATTTGGTGGCTTTCTGGATATGCATGCCTTTGATGGCTTGGGCAGTTTCCCAGATGTTCTTGGACCCAGAGGTTCAACCCTCTTGATTTGCAGGATTTTGTGCGGTTTTCTGGCTTTGGCAGGTCACCTCAGGCCGCTACAGTTAGAGGCTAGGTTTCTATTTTCAATCATGATCAAATTTAATACTGTTTTCAAAAATTGGGGGTGTGGGGGGAGTAGAAATACCGGAAAATAAGAACAGATCAAAGTGGATGTCAGAAGAGACTCTGAAAAGAAGAATGAAGCCAAAGAGCAGAAAACTTCAAAGGCAACTTGAGAATAAAAAGTAAAATATTATAATAATGTGTGCAAAGACGTAGAGTCAGAAAACCAAAAAGAAGAAAACACTTCGCACACCTTAAACTGAAATAACTAAAGGAAAAACTCAACCCTTGGGTTGCAATACTGAAAGATTCTATGGGGAAAATATTAAATGATGTAGGAAACATCAAAAGAAAATGGAAAGCCTACACAGAGTGACTAGATAAAAATACAATATCCAACCATTTCAGGAGCTAGTGTATGACCAAGAACCAGTAGTACTGAAGGAAGAAGTCTACGTTTCACTGTAGACATTAGCCAAAAAGAAGTCTCCAGGAATTAGTGGAATACAATTGAGATGTTTCAACACGTCGATGACGCATTGGAAGCACTCACTCATCTCTACCAAGAAATGTGAAGGCCAGCTACTTGGCCAGCTGACTGGAAGAGATCTATATTTGTACCCATTCTAAAGAAAAGTGACCCAACCTCATGCATAAATTACAGGTCATCATTACTATCACATGCAGGTAAAAGTGCTGAAGATCCTCCAACAGTGGAGCTGCCAGAGGTTCAGGCTGGATTCAGAAGAGGATGTGGAACAAGGGGTATCATTGCTGATGTCGGAAGGATCTTGGCTCAAAGCAGAGAACACCAGAAAGACTTCTCTTTGTGTTTTATTGACTGTGCCAAGGCATTCAACTGTGTAGATCACTACAAATTCTGGAGAGTCTTGAGAAGAATGGGAATTCCAGAACATTTGTGATTATGCAGAACCTTTACATGCATCAAGAGGGAGTTGTGCGAGTAGAACAAGGGAGTGTTGCATGGTTCAAGATCAAGAAAAACCATGTGCATGAGGGTTGTATCCTCTCATCACACTTCTTTAATCTGTATGCTGAGCACATAATCAGAGAAACTGGCTTATATGTAGAAGAATATGGCATGAAGGTTGGAGGAAGACTTATTGAAGACAACTTTCAATATACAGAGGCACAACCTTGCTGAAAGTGAGGAGGGCTTGAAGCACTTGCTGATAAAGATTAGAAATTACAGCCTCTTGTATGGATTACATGTCAATGTAAAGAAAACCACAATCCTCACAACTGAATCAACATCATGATAAAGGGAGAAAAGATTGAAGTGGTCAAGGACTTCATCTTGCTTGGATCCATAGTCAAAGTTCATGGGAGCAGCCGTCGAGATCAAACTGTGCATTAAAGTATTAAAAAGCCAGGACGTTACTTTGAGGACTAAGGTGTACCTGAGTCAAGCCATGGTATTTTTTAATCACCTTAAATGTGTGTAGAAGTTGGGCGCTGAATAAGGAAGAACAAAGAAGAACTGGCGCATTTGAATGATGGTGCTGGCAAAGAACATTGAAGGTACCATAGACTGACAAAAGAGCACACCAGTCTGTCCTGGAAGAATGCTCTCTAGAAGCAAGCATGGTAAGATTGCATCTTACATACTTTGAACATGTTGCCAGGAGAAAAGTCGAGGGGCAGCACAAAAAGAAGGAGACCCTTGACAAGATAGTTGGACAATGTGTCTTTCAACAATGGCCACAAATATAGGAACAGTTGTGAGAATGGTGCAGGATCGACAGTGTCTTGTTCGGTTGTACACAAGCTCACTGTGAGATGGAATCAACTCAATGACAACAACAACAGTGAAATAATAAATACAGTGCGTGAGCAAAGGCTGCACAGACCCAAAGACGAAGGGACATCCAGATATTCTGTGTCTCCCGATGGAACTGCACAGCACCATCTAGGAATCATTCATTCTCAGAATCTGAACCTGTACTGAGAAAGCCTTCAGACCTAACTATCAAACTGTAGGAAAGGCAAGGGACTGAGGAGCACGTGAAGCATTACTACTGGTGTGCACTAGACAATGCTCACACTACTAGAGAATACTCAGACTATAGAATCAATCTGTCAGTTCCTTTTAAAAATGGCAAGGGAAGAAAAGAGATAAAGGGAAGAATTTATAGATTTGAAAGAGACTTCCAAGACATACTAACCAATTATAATTTATGGACCTTATTTAAACAAATTGTAAAAGTGTGTGTGTGGTAACCATCTGGGAGATGCAAATCAAAACAATAACTAGATATCACCTTACACCCACAACAATATTCCAATTTTAAAAATGGAAAACAACAAATTCTGGAGAGGGTACAGAGAGATTGGAACTCTTATACCCTGCTGGTAGGCTTGTAAACATGTACAATCATTGTGGAAAGCAATATAACACTACCTGAAACAACTGGGAATGGAAATCCCATAATCCCCAGCGATATCTCAACTGGGCATATGTCCCAAAGAACTAAGAGACAGATAACAAGCAGATGCATGCTCTCCCATGGTTATTGCAACACAGTTCACAATGACAAAAAGTTAGTAATGGCCCAAACACTTACTAACAGAAGAATGGATAAAGGAATTGTGGTACATATACACAATGGAATACTATGCATCCCTAAAACAGTGGCAAAATCATATAACACCTCATGGCCTTCATGGACCTGGATACCAGTATCCTGAGTGAAATTAGTCAACCACAAAAGGACAAGTATTGTATGAGACCACTCAAAAAAAAATCACTGCCATCAAGTCAATTCTGACTCAGAGACCCTACAGAACCAGGTAGAACTGTGCCTGGGGTTTCTGCGACCATAACTCTTTACAGAAGTAGAAAGCCCCTTCTTTCTTCCATGTGACCACCACTACACCCCTATAAGGATAAAAATCAAGACTAATGCAGGCTTCTTTCCTCAGGTCATCTTATCTTCTAATCAGCTCTCCTAAGCAGCAAGGTAATGAAGGTCAGCAGTTCAAAACCACGAGCAGCTCCATGAGAGAAAGATGGGGCTCTCTACTCTCATAAGGAGTTAGAGTCTCGGAAACTCAACTCACAGGGGCAGCTCTATACTGTCCTGTAGGGTCGCTGTGAGCCAGCATCAACTTGATGGCGGTGATTTGGTTTGGGGTTTGGTATTTGAACATCTTCAAAATCACTTCTACAGGGGAAGCCTCACCCTCAGCTGGGTCACTTTCTCATGATG
>NW_022103913.1:8020085-8024072 GCF_000313985.2 Echinops telfairi
ATGTGCTATAGACAACTCTGTCCTTTCGAGGTGCACAACATCCTTCATAGGCCACCCCAGAAGGATCCAATTTGGAAGTCCCACTAAGACTAAGCGAACCTGACTTTACCTTAAACACACCTGTAGCAGATTAAATAAACTGAAATACTCCCTTCAGCTTAAGGCTGAAATGCCCCAGTGAAGGAAGAAGCAGATGACTGCTCTCCCAAGGTTATGGATTAGGAAGTCATTGGACTTTGGTTCCAATCTCTTGTTTTGAGGGTGCCCAATAAATGACACTACCATATCTTTGTGATTTTCATACTCTCTTTGCTGTTTAATGACATATCTTAATGCAGCAGGCATCAGTCTGCCTTTGTGAGTCAGCTTTATCGAAGATTTTGCCCTATCTCTAACCCTCATTGTTTGTGAAAATAGTGTCTAGTCACTTAAGTTTTCAATCTGTACAAATTAACAATTCATGTATCTTGGTCTAAAAATCTCTTACACATATATACTTTCCTTTCTCAACAGTGTTTTAAATCCTCTATCGTTGTTTAAAGTAATGATAGTATCAATAGATTTATAATGTTCTCCAATAAAATCATAATTATATCTCTAAACCATCGATGCAGGAATGGATTTTGAGCTCCCACTCAATTGTACCCTAATCAAAGAACAATTCGTTCGTAGGACATGGCTCTGCTTGACACTTGCCCTCATGAAGAGATCGCTGAAGGCACAGGTGCTATAGCGAAATGTGGTGAAGAAGGCAAACGTGTCTGGCCATCAGAAAGAATAGCTTCTGAGGCCTTAAAGGGGAGATCCTCATGAAGGCAATGGTGAATTTCTGCAGATGCCTTTATGGGGGAGAAGGAAGCAGGCTAAGGAACTTATACAACAGCCAAAAGATGCTCAGGAGTCCTGGAATGTTTGAGCCAGATGTTTCCCGAGAAAATGGCAGCGTTACAGTTAAAGTCACAGACCCTGGACAAGGATATATCCGAGTCCAAACCTCAGCTCTTGGCACAAGCTACGGGAACACAGGAAAGTCATTTCCATCCCTGGGACTTTATTGTCTCATCTGTAAATTGGACACAATAATAGTTCTTACCTCCAATGCCTATTGTCAGGACTAAATGAGCTACTTTTTATAAAGGTTTAGAGGGGGGCCAGGCCCCCCATAAATGACAGCAATATCACTAACATATTAGCATCATCACTCCTTTAATTGTCTCTACTTAATTATCTTTAATTTCTACCAGCTTGTCACCTATCAGGGCAAGAATCTTATTCATTTTGCTTATCATAGAGACCTAACTGAAACCAAACCAAATCTGTTGCCATCAAATCCATTCCAACGTGTGTTGACCCAACGTGTCTCAGCGTAGAACTGCCCCGCAGGGTTTCCATGGCTGTGGCCTGTCAGAGGTAGATTGCCAGCCCTTTCTTCTAAGAGGCGGAGCACCTTTGAACCACCAACCTTCCCGTTAGTTGTCCATAGCCTAACTGGGTTTGCCTTAATAGACTTCTTTCTAAAGCCCAAATTTCTAGCAAAGAACCTGGCACCTAGCAGGCATCCTGCAGCATGAAACTATGGGCAGAGACACAGCAGGGCCTCCTGTGCTGGGAGCTTCTCAAGCCCCTTGAAGTCCCAAAGGCAGGCAGTGGCAGCTGGCCTGACTAAAGGCCCTCACAAGCCTGGCTCACCCACCACTGACTCTCTCAGCTGCAGACACATGTATTACCCCAGGGCCCAGCCTTCCTCTGCACACAGGCCCATCCAGTGGTCACTCTGTCACCAGTTCCAGAAACCTGTCGTTCCAGGAGAGCCTCTGCATCCCGTCATCTGATGTTCCAATCAGCCTACGCTTGTCAATCCCCTTCAGCCATCCTCCTCCCCTCTGCCCAAGAGACCTTCCAGCACCTTTCAAAATGTGTCAGGTCACTGCCCTGCTCAAAACTCAGCACTGCTGTTCGAGTTTTTTTGGTATGATTTCCTTTACATGAAATCCAAGGCAGCTAAATCTATGGAAAGAGTAGCTTTCTGCCTTAATCCTTAGTAGCATCATCCTTAGGATGGTGGCAGGGGACGTTAGGGGGAAATGAGCTGATACCAATGAGTACAATAGTGAAGAAAAGATGCTAAACTTGATTGTGGTGGTGATTGCGCAACTCCTTTAAATATATTTAAAACACTGACTTGTATAGTAGGTGAACTGTTTATCAATATTTTTAATATAATCTTCCAGTTCTCTCTATGAGAAGAATAAAATTAAAAAATAAAACTCAGCCCCGATCGCAATAGTCCCAGAATGACGCCTCTTACCAAATCCTGCACTGTCAGTCACAGACCCATATCCTAGCCCACCCTCCACCCTCCGAAGCCCTCCAGGCTCTGCCCCACTCTCCCCTCCAGTCCTCTGCTCTCCAAAGGGGCCATTTCTTTGTACTGACTCCCTACACTTCTCTCCCCATGGGTCTCCTGGGAAATTCCTCTTTGTCTTTCAAAAATTCCCTCTAGTGCTCTGGGCTCATAGCAAGCCTACAGTAAAGGCTGTGACTCTACTGGAGCAGAGAGCCCACTCGGAGCAGCTCAGGGTTCGATGAGTCAGAAGCAGCTTGATGGCAGTGAGTTTTTTGAGGAGAGGCCCTAGGGCCTCCCTCCCCCGACACCCCGGTGTCCTTTGACCCGTCTGTGTTGTATCCATTTGCAATCATCTGATTCTGGCGACATTGAGTCTCCACCACAGGACTCACAGGCCTTGACAATGGAGGCTGTCTGTTACTTTTTGTATCCCCAATACCCAGTCAGAATCTGTGACCCAACAGGCATTGAGGAAATGCTGACTGCTGCATGAGCTATTGGTAGAGAGAGTGAGTGAGTGAATAGCTTTATACCTCAGTGACCAGCACTCTCCTGGCACATGGTAGGGATACAGTGAAGTTTCTCTGTGACGACTTGATTAGGGTACCTTTCCATGGGCAATTTGTAAGCGAATTAGCTGCTAATAAAAAAAAAAAATCAGCACTTCAGACCCACCAGCCACTCTGTAAGAAAAGACCAGGCAGCCTGCTCACTTAATAAGTCACTTAACAAGATTCATCTCTCTAATCGCCACCCAGTAAAAGCGACCCATTCTCCCATGGAGCAGCTGGGAGTTCCAAACTGCTGACCTTGAGGTTAGCAGCTCAACATGTAACCACTACACCACCAGGGCTCACCTTGATGCTAAGCCCTCAGACTTTCAGCCAATGGTTTGTAAGAACTGCTGACCTTGTGGGGAGCAGGCAAACATATCACCTCTACCACCAGGTTTCCTCCACTTAAAAACAGCAGCCCTGGAAAACCTATGGGAAGTTCTACTTTGTCCTATAGGGTCACTGTGGAGTTGACTCGATCGTATAGAGCAGTAAACACTGGGGCCTTGATTCCGGGCTGATTGCCTGCAGCTAACAACACCCTTGACAACTGGCCATCTGTGTTTGATTTCTTTTTCAGTGCCACCCCTCCCAAACAGAGAGGGACGGGACTCCCATCCCCCTCTTCCCACTCTTTCTAAGTGAACTGCTTGGTAAGAACTTACTGAGACTCAAAAGAACATATACAAATTCGTAAAGTTTCAGAAGCTCTTCTCAAAAGTGCTGGCCAAGAATTGGCCATCTACATTTTTAAGTTGCTCTAGTTTTAATATTCTCTGCTCTCTTTTCAGTAGAGGCTTTTCTCCATTTCCATTTGTTAGGTTTGTGTTTCTGTGTATTTGTCGGTATATGAAATCCAGGACAGGTGAGTCTTTAGAGATCGTGACTGGAGTAATAGTTTCTTAGGCAGTTTTAGGGGAAACGGGGAGTTTATAACAAGGAGTACAAAAAATAAGAATGTGCCTGCCCCTCCCCCGAGAAGAATTTATCTCAAAGGATGGCACTGAATCTGCAGCTTCAGGAGAAGGATATATCTGACCAGAGCACACAGGAGCAGATGACGGGGGAGGAGGAGAGACTGGAGCA
>NW_022103913.1:8025927-8035788 GCF_000313985.2 Echinops telfairi
TGTTGATGATTGTACAACTCTTCTTGATAAGATTGAACTACTGAAGTGTGTGATATGTGTAGTTGGTCCTGCTGCTCTTTTAAAAAAAGAACTGGCCATTGCAGAGAGCCTGTGAATGGATGCTCTTCCTGGGCGACCCAGGTGTCCTTAGCTACACTCCCACTGGGTTTTGTGCACTTGGAGCCCCAGCCCAGCGCCCTTTTTGGTGTTGAATGGACACCTGTGGATTGGTTGTAATCCCCTCATGCATGCAGCCCAGCACCACCCCCATCCTGGTCTGGGGGTGTCAATAGCCAGGCACACCTGTGGGCCAGCCGGCCACTGATCCATGGGTGGGGCCTGACAGGACAGGGACCTCAGCTTTTGAAGCACTGACAGGGCTGCTCTGCTGAGTCTGACCCTTGACCTACAGGTGGGCACAGCCATTGTCCCCACACGTCCCAATAGCAGTCTGTTCCGCTGCCGGGACCCATGAAGGTATCCATTTCAGGTCGGTGCAAAGCAAAACAAACATTAGGGCCAAGGGGCAGGGGCTCGTGTGGAGGGCTGTGCTGGGTGGGGAAGCCATTGTGGCAAGTCTGTGTGCAATCCACAACAGGCAGCTCCCTCCAACCAGCAAAGCTCCACCTGCCATTCGGCTGTTTATCAACACATGCCCTGGGTCAATGCTCTAAAACAAGAGGCTCACACAGGCAGGGAGCACCTCAGAGATTAGAGGATAACTGTCTCTCAGCAGCTGCACCTTGCTCTCCTGAAGCCCACGGAGTGAGAGGCAGGAGGCACAGGGCCACACAGTCCTGGCTCCACCACAGACCCGCAGGGTGGCCAGAGCAGCTGCAGACAACGATCTCACTGCCAGGCCTGCTGCCATGCACAGGGGATATGTCCATTAAATTCAGCAGGCCTGGCAGCGGTCAATATGTTGTTAATAAATAATAGAGTTAGTGCAAACTTGAGAGAAGTTCGTGTAACCGAGCAACAGTAACCAAGATGGTGATTCGAATTCTCTCTCAGCCAAAAACGAGCAGTGTAAATTCAGACACAGGACAATCTGAGGATCACTTAACTCACCTGTAAAAAGCAGAGACGTGGCAGAGATCAAACTCACACAAAATCTCCTGTCCCCACCTCCAGTCTCTCATAACTACAATCCTGTTACCCTCCAGTCAATTCTACCTCATGCAGCCCCATGGGTGTCCTAGGAGAGCCATGCTCCAGGGCGCACAGGTTTCCCAGAAGCGCGGATCCCCTGGGGGAGCTCAAAGTTCCCCCCTTGAGTTTGTAGCTGAGCACATTAGCAGTGAATCACATCAGAATTTCTAAATGCTAAGAGTTTAAACGCATTTTCATTGTTAACTATAACACATTTAGAAAATGCTTAAGGCATCAATATACAGCTTTAATGTAGTCTTCTATTTTTTGGTGGTCTTTATGGGCTGTATGTAGAGAAAACCTTCCTTACTCCAAAGTCAGGAAGATCCTCTCAAAAGTTTCATTGTCCTACATTTCTCATTTACATGAGATGAGCAACCGTGCTTTATGCATTGGGCTGTGGTCCAAAAGATCAGCAGTTTGAAACCACCAGCCGCTCCTTGGAGGAAAGACGAGGCTCTCTACTCCCATACATAGTTACAGTCTCAGACACTCTGGAGACAGTTCCACCCTGCTCTACAGGGGCTCTATGAGTCAGCACTGACTTGATGGCAGGGAGCTGGGTTTTTGGTTTGCCTTTTTTCTTTTGCTTTCAAACCATCACACATTTCATTTCTTTTCTTGCTCCACTGTTTGGGCCAGCACTTTCAGGACACCCTTGAATAGAAGAGGGAGCGTGGACAACCTTGTCTCAAAATGACCTGGAGCAGGGAGCATTTCCTATGGTGTTGGGGGTCGATTTCATGCAGATGCTCTTAGTCAGAGGAGAACATTTCTTTCCATTCTACTTTGCTGACAGTCTTGTTCAATAATAAATCGGTATTGAATTTTATCAAACGCCTTTTCTGTATCTATTGAGATGATCATATGATTTTTCACCTTTCTGCTAATTTGGTGAAACGCATTGACTGGTTTGAAAATTTTAAACTAACCTTGTATTCTTGAAATAAGCCAAACTCCATAAAGATGCTTTATGCTTGGTACGTAGTACTTGATTCAGTTTGTTAACACTGTGCTTCCTTTTTAATTTTATGTGTATGTCTCTGTGCTACATGTTTTAATATGTATGCTTATGACTGGAATTAACCTATTTTTTCACACACACCCTCCCCCACCTCAGCTTTAGGTGTGAATGTTAAGCTAGCCTCATTAAATGAATTGTGATGTCCCTTCTTTTTCTTCTTTCTTGTACAGTTTGTATAAGATGAATGTTTGGTAGAAGCTACTTGAGCTATTTCCCTAATTTAAAAAATTTATTCAATCTTTTAAATTTTTATGATTCAGAATTTCTATTTCTTTAAAAAAATTGTTTTGCTATGTCTAATACCCATTTAGAAAGTCTCATTTTTATAAAATTCTCTCCATACTATATAAACTTCCAAATATTGTATCATAAAGTTGTTCGGATAGTCTCTCTTCCTTCCACATCTGTGGCTCTGCTGTTGTCCTCTTGTTCATTCCTACCATTGCTTATTTCTAGGTCTTTGTCTTTTCAAGAAACTGGCTTTGACTTACGGGAGTCTCTTTTTGTACCGGGCTTCTCTCCCTTGAGGTCGACTGCCGCCTTCCCTGTGTCCTTCCTTGTGCTTCCCTGTGGCTTCCTGCCTTCTTCTGACAGACGCTACATTCGTTCCTTTCTGTCTTTATAGGCAATGAAAAGAATAAATGCAGTTTGGGCTGCCCTCCACAAGTTTTAAACTCCTTTTGTTGTTGTTATATCTTTCACTTCAAGATATTTCATTTCCATTTTTAAAAAAATAGGCACTACCTCCTTTATTACACTATTACTTAATTTCCAAATGTATGTATCCCTTGGTATTGACTTCTAAGTTGCCTTGTGTTCTAAAAAAAAGCATTCGCTCCGAGAATTTTATTTTTTTATACTTATTCAGACTTGATTTGAACATCTGTGTGCGGCAATTTTTGAAAATGTCTTGGGTGTACATGAAATTGCAGTGTGAGAATGGTGGAAACAGTGCGTAACGCTGCTCTGATAACGTCATGTTGACTTTGAGAAACCTTCAGGGGTGCCACTGCCTCTGGCTCACATCCACATTCACAAGCTGCATCTGATAGGCCCTTCGGATGCTTTCGAGGACCACAGAGCTAATAAATGTGAGGCAAACCCAGGTCTTCTGCTCCAAATCATGCCCTTATTTCACCTTTCTCAAATCTTTGGTGGGAATACTTCTTAGTGATGAAATAAGTGTTTAATAATCATACTTGATCTGTGGTCAAGTAAATTAAGAAACTGCTACAAGAAACCAAAGGAAATTCATTATAGGACTTACAACTTCAATATTTGGGCAAGTCAAAAAGCATTGCCACTAGGGTTCCAGTTCAGGCATGAACATCCATATGAAGTATGTTGAACCATGTCTCTGTGGTTAGTGGAGGTCTCTAAACATGTTCACTCAGTAATATATTTGCCTTAGTCTCCTTCCACTGCCTTAAGTGTGGTGGGTTAGGGGGTGGGGAGTGGAGAAAGCCCAACTTCCAAGGGGATCTTGTGGGCCAATTAAATTCAAGACACAGAAGTTGGCTCATAAGGGTATGGTGTGGTGGTTTCGTTAGGTACCTTTGAGTCAGTTCTGAGTCACAGCAACCCTGAGTACAACCGAAAGAAATATAGCCAATCCCGTGCCGTCAGCACAGTTCTTCTGTTTGAGCTCATTGTTGCTGCCTCTATGTCAATCCACCTTGTTGAGAGTTGTCTTCTTTTTCACTGACCTTCCACTCTACCAAGCATGAGGTCCACTCTGCCAAGCATGAGCTCTCTCTGGGATAACATGCCCAAAGAATATGAGACAAAGTCCCACCATCCTCCCTTCCAAGAAGCATGCTGGCTATACTTCTTCCAAGACAGATTTGTTTGATCATTCAGAAGTCCATGGTACTTTCAATATTCTTCCCAGCCCCATAATTACAAATGCATCTATTCTTCTTTCATCTTTCTTATTAAATCCAACTCTCATATGCATACAAGGCCATTGAAAAGACCATAGCTTGTGTTAGGCTCACCTTAGTGCCGAAAGTGCCACCCTTATTCTTCAACACTTTAAAGAAGTCTTGCGCAACAGATTTGTCCAATACAATGTATCATTTGATTTCTTGACTGTTGCTTCCATGAGCATTGATGAAGAATCCAAGCAAAATGAAATCTTTGATAGTTTCAATCTTCACTGTGTTTCTCATGATGCTGTCTATTGATCCAGTTGTTAGGATTTTTATTGTCTTTATGTCGAGCTACAATCTATACTGAAGGTTGAAGTCCTTGATCTTCATCAGTAAGTACTTCAACATTGTGTCATCTATGTATCGCAGGTTGTTAATGAGCTTTTCTCCAATCCTGGTGCCACATGTCTCCTATAGAGTCCAGCTCCACGGATTATTTGCTCAGCATACAGTTTAAATAACTGTGATGAAATTATATTACCCTAGCACACACCCTTCCTGATTTTAAGTTATGCAGTGTTCTCTTGTTCTCTTCAAAACACTGCCCCTTGGTCCATGTACATACAAGCTACTCGTGAGCAAAATGAAGTGTTCTGGAATTCCCATTCTTTTCAATTTGATCTGTAGTTGTTTTGATCCACACAGTCAAATGCCTTGGCATAGTCAATAAAACACAAAATAGACATCTTTCTGGTATTCTCTGCTTCCAGCCTGATATCAGCAACAACAGACCTCATTCTATGTCCTCTTCTGAATCCAGCTTGACTTTCTGGCAGCTGCCTGTTGATGTACTGCTACAATTTGTGTTGAAACATCTTCAGCAACGTTTTACTTGCGATATGAACAATATTGTTCGATAACCTCCACATTCTTTCGGATTATTCTCATTAGAATCAGTACAAATATAGATGTCTTCTAGTCTGTTGGCCAGGTAGCTGTCTTCTAAATTTCTTGGCGTACTAGGGAGTGCTTCAATGCTTTATCCGCTTGTTGAAACATTCCAGTTTGTTTTCCACCAGTTCCTGGAATCTGATTTTTCTCTAAGACCTGCAGTGCAGCTTGGACTTCTTCCTCCAATGTCATCACTTCACATGCTACCTCTCGAAATGAGTGGATATCAACCAGTTCATTTTGGGACCGTCGTTCTGTATTCTTTCCACCTTCTCCTGAAAATATTGCATAGCTCAATATTTTGCCCACAGATTCTTTCGATATGGTAACTTGAAGCTGCAATTTTTCTTGAGTTCTTTCAGTTTGAGATGTGCTCATCATAGTCTTCCTTTTTGGTTGTCTGACTCTATTGCATGTCTCATGATAACACTCTACTTTGTCTTCTCAGACTTCCCTCTGAAATTTTCTGTTAAGCACTTTGGCTTCATCATGTTTTCCATTTTCCTTAGTTATTCTAGTGCAAATTTCAGTCTCTTCTAATTTCCAAGTTAAGCTTTTCTTTCTTTGCGGTACTTTTCATGACCCTTTGCTTTGTTCAGGTATGATGTTGTTAATGTCATCCCGCAGTTGGTCAAGTTTGCAGTCATTGGTGTTCCATGAGTCAGTTTTTGAAATGTTCTCAAGATCACATTTTGGCTCTCACTGACTTTGTTTTAATGAACGTTCAACTTTAACCTGAAGTTACATGTGAGCACTTGATGGTCTGTTCCAGCTAGCCCTTGGCCTTATCTTTGGCTGCTAATATTGAGCTTCCCCATCAACTCTTCCTATACACGTGCTCAGTTTTACTCCTCTGTATTCCATCTGGCAAAGTCTATATAAATAGCTGTCATTTATGTTGCTGAAAAGGTTATTTGCAATGAAGACGTAGTTGATCTTGAAAAATTCTATCATGTGATCTCCAGTTTCATTTCAATCACCAAGGCCATATTTTCTATTACATTATCCTCTTCATTTCCAGCGTTCACATTCCAATCATCGACAATTATCAATGCGCTTGGATTGCATGTTGCATTAATTTCAGAATGAAGTCGTTGGCAGGATTCTTCAATTTCTTCCTTACTAGTTTCAATGGATGGTGTGTAAATTTTAGTAATAGTTGTATTAACTGGATTTCTTTGTATGAGTCTAGATATTGTCCTATCACATGATCACAGACTGCACTGTACTTCAAGAGACATCTTGAAATGCCCTTTTGATGAAGAATGCCATGCCATCTCTCTTGAATTCATCATTCTGAGCATAGTAAACCATATGATTATCTGATTCAAAACAGCCAATATCAGTCTGTTTTAGCTCTCTAATGACTAGGATAGTGATATTTATGTGTTCCATTTCATTTTCTATAACTTCTGATTTTCTTTTGTTCATATGCCATGCATTTCATGTTCTGATTATTTAGTAGTAGAGGTTTTCAGGGTTTTTTTCTCATTTTGAATAATGGCCCATGAGCAGATGGAGGTCTTGAAAGCTTTACTGAATCCGTGTCATTATAGTCAAGTCCATTTTGAGAAAACAGCTCTTCCTCACTTATATTTTGAGTGTCTTCTGATCTGAGGGATTCATCTTGCAGGACTTTATCTATCAATGTTCTGCTATTATCCATGAGATTTTCAGTATCTGTCATTGTCCCCGTGCTATTCATACGGTTTTATTACCCATAGCAACCAATAGGACAAGATGGAGCTGTCACTGTGGATTTCCAACACTGTGACTCTTTGCAGGAGTAGAAAACCTCATCTTTCTCCCATGGTGGCTACTGGTTTCAAACTGATCACCTTGTAGTTAGTAGCCCAATGTGTAAGCCAAGAAAAGGATCTAAAGTTGACTATGGTGATTATTGCACCACTTTAAAAATATTTTAAATATATTTGAATTGTATGGCATGCAGATTATGTCAATAAAGTGGTTACATTATGAAAGAAAATTAATTGTGTAATTAAAATTCTATGGAACGCTTTTTGCTGTCGGCCTGAGAGCCTGTTGTCGAAATGAGAAAGTTCATGAAACCCAGGAAGGCTGGGTTTGGCCGGACATGCTTCAGGACCCAAAGCTGCCATCATGAAGAACATGGGCAATGCCACCTCAGACTGCCCATACAGCCACGCCCTGGTGACTGGAATCAACTGCTATCCCCGCAAGGGGACAGCTGCCAAGGGCAAGAAGAAAATTTCCAAGAGGTCCAGGATCAAGTCTTTTGTGAAGGTATATAACCACAATCACCTCATGCCCACGAGGTGCTCTGTAGACATCCCCTTGGGCAAAACTATTGTCAACAAGGATGTCTTCAGAGATCCTACTCTTAAACGCAAGGCCTGCCAGGAGGCCAAGGTCAAATTTGAGGAGAGGTACAAGACAGGAAAAACAAGTAGTTCTTCCAGAAGCTGAGGTTCTAGATCTGATTTGAATCAAAACCATTAAAAACACCCCCCGCTCCCCCACCCAAAAAAAAACCCCAACAATCCTCTGGAGCACAGTATTGCTCTGTTAAACATGGTGTTGCAGAGACTCAACAACAACTGGTAGAAAAATGTACAGAACACTTAAATATGAGACAAAATTACAGGAAACAAAGAATGCTATAGTCTTCTCAAGCCCAAGCAAGTCTACTACCATCGAGTCAACTCAAACTCGATGATTTATAGGGTTCCTATAGGATTTATAGGGAACCTATAGGACTGGACAAAACTGCCCCTGAGGTTTCTGAGACACTAACTCTTTACAGGAGTAGAAAGCCTTGTCTTTCTCCTAGTAAAATTTAACTAAAAAATTGGCTCAAGAAAATATAAAGGCAAAAACAAAACAAAAAAATATAAAGGCATTTATAGACCCATAGCCATGGAAGCTACCGCAAAGTTAGTGAATGATCTAGCTCTAAAAAAATGTCTAGACCAAATGGTAATCTAGGAAAAACCTACGTCAGATTGAGCACACAGATGATTTTCAGTCTTTGTAATCAGTGCAGAGTAAAGAAAGTTTCTCAACTCCTTTTATAAGACTATCATTAAAACTTTTACAAGAGTATATTTAAGCCTATGCCAAATATGCCCCTGAAAATGGGCCAATCATACTGAGTATAGATGTGAAAATCCCTCTGTATATCATCACATCAAATTTTGGCAGCATGTCAAGCATGTAGTAAACACACCAGCTTGGTAATCACACAGATGAACTCCTCAAGGAGAGGAAGTAATAAGAAGTGGATTTGTCCCACCACCAGTGACTTTGTGCTTTATTTACGGAAAAAACGAAGTGTCAGTCAGCCCAACTAGTCAGATCAACTGACTGGTCAGTAGAGAAGAGAGAGGTAAATTAAAATAAATTATAGTTGTGTGCGCATGTGTGTGATAAAAGAGCTTTACTGTAAACTACTCCTTATCTTTTTAACCTAATATTTTAATATCAGATTAGCCTTAAAAAATATTTGAAAATGACTGATTACCATTTCTTCTTATGAATATACTATGACTGACACTGGTAACAAGTACCCTATTGTTAGGTATACAAGTTGCTGCTGCGGCTTCTTTTATAATGTTATAAAATGATATTGCCTAATTCCATGTTGATATTTCTGATATGCCCTTAGACATTTTTTTACCAAATTTTGCAACATTTTTTGAATTCTAAATACATATTAAAAATCTTGATGCACTTGACCTATGGGCTGTCCAAAAAGTCGGCCCCATTTTATACTTCCACGAGCTGCCAAGCAGGTCCTCTTTAGTGCAGTCGTAGCACTGTTTCCGTGTTCTCTTTTCTGAATATTTGGGAGTCCAGTGGGTTTAAAATGATATCTGATTGTTCTTTCCATTTCCCACTGTTTGGTGCATGTGAAAGGAACCTTCTTTCTCCTGAGTTATGATAAACCAGTAATAGTTCCTTCACTTAAGATTTTGCTGTTGTTGCTATAATCATTTGTTTTACCGGAATTGTACAACCACTCGTCCAGTCTTTGAAAGGCACTGCCTGATGGAAATCCCTCCACAGGGTGGTTTTTCTCAGTACCGTCTCCAAGGCATGTGTGCTGCGCGACACGCAGACTTGGGCCTACCTTCTGCCAAGTACCTGGCCTGCCTGTTGACAGGGAGCCGGAAACCCGAGCACTCTTTGCAAAATCACTTTCCTAATGACCAGCCCTCTGAATGGATGCAGATGCAGGATAAGGCAGCGAGGATAAAGTGAAAAGGCCATATGTGAGGTCTATTAATTGCCACCGCACTGGAAACACTATTACACTTGTTTTTAATCCCCGTGCTCTCTGTTCTTCTCTCCCCCTTTTAATTTTCCTAAATGGCTCGGCCACTGCTATTGAAGGGAAGGGATTTAATCTGGGTGAGGATTTAGCTGTTCCTCCAGGAACAGGCTAGGCCACTGCTTTTGAAATGTCATCTTGATTTGCTGCTTCCCCACTAAGTAAGAGACTTAATAGGGCTTAGGGGATGAATCTGGGAACAAACCTCCCTAATGAAATGGCCAGGGCCTAACCCCCGGCAGGAGATACAGGGACAGCTGACCTGGCAGCAGGGAACTACTGAAAGGGGGTCTAGAACCTGGACTGTTCTCTCAGCTCCAATTTTCTAAGCCCCTGTATTGTAGCTCCTACTCTGGTCCAGCAACTCTGAACTGTGTCAAGATCTGCCCAGTACCTATCTGTCCACCCTGCATCTAGTACTCGGACCACTACTACCGTGTATTCAACAGTGTTAGAATTGCCTGTGGCCTTTCTCCTGCCTCCCCTTCTTCCTATACCCACTCCAAGCTATGAGTTCTTTGAAAACAGGAACTATGCTTTGTTCACCAGGA
>NW_022103913.1:8037915-8047194 GCF_000313985.2 Echinops telfairi
CCCATTTATCCCTCCGCCTTTCAACCAGCACCACATGTGATTATCGGCCAGGCTGGCACAATTAACTAACTCACCAGGTATATCTCTTAGCCTAGAAATACCACTGAAATCGGTTCGGCTTATAACAACACACAAGCCTTCACTGACAGATGGGTGGAGGCTATATGTGAGGCGTAATGACCAGGAACAGAACCAGATTTCCTCCAAGAAAGGCAAGAATTCTACCACTGAAACACCACTCACTGCCCACACTGGTGCCATTCCTTAATAGGTGCTCAATAATTAACTGGTGAAGTAGTACATGATTCATTGGGTGATCTGTAATAAGACCCTTAATATTTATTTCTCAGCTTTCTTACCTATCAACTGGGACCACATATCCCAGCTATTTTCCTTACAGAGATGCCATGAACTAGTGGATTCTCCTCGTGGATAGAGAACAGTTTATTTTCAAAAGACACACTGCAGAAGGTGTATTTCTGAAGGGTAACTGGGAAAGGGGATGAATGGAGTCTGCGGTCGGGTCTGAGCTCTGCGTAACTCATCTCTGAGTCAGGCTCAGGGTCACACCAACGGGGCACTAAGGAGCCAGGTAGCAGATGCAGTCAGATTGTTGACCATGAGTATCACTGGTTCCATAGGACCTCCCAAGGCAAATGTTCTAACAGGCAGGCTACTGGTACTGCAGCTTGAATCTACTACAGAGCCCTTTCCTGTTCGGGATCCACTGAAAGCAATCAACTTGCCTGATCACCTCTTGTTAGATCAGACTGATATTCCCGGGAACAGAATATGCATACTTTCACACAGTGTCCACTTATATTGAAAGCAGGTCATATTCTCCAGGAGATCTTATCATGGAGGGATCACTATATCTAAACTGCCAAGCCACTGAGAATCCAGGCCCACCCAAGAGGATGCAAGCTTTAACTATCACACACATAAACTTCATTGATCTGAGCCTGGGTTGACTTTGGAATTTTTAAAGATCAACTCTTCTCATAAAAACAGATCGTTGCTTTAATTAATAACATTGCAACAAATATGTAATCAGCTCTGAAGGGAATTATGTAGGAGAAACCACCCAAAAGCTTGGAACAATGAGAGCATCTTTGGACTGAGTACAGAGCCTCGGGGAAACTGCTTGACAAAAGGCAAGATGCATATGGACATATAAATACTGGCATATTTGCCTCTGCTGTAGTCACATTTAAAATTTGCTGAGTATTTCTTAGTGTAACTGCTGCAAACTCCAACAATTTTTGTCTGTATGGAAGTTAGCTCCAGAAATTATGTAAATCCAGCTGATGGACAAACCACACACATATAAACCATGGGCTACTGTTTTTCTTTTAGAAATGGCTAGATGTCTGTGAGTATCTGCAGATAACTTCTGGATTTGTGGGAAAGTTATTAGAAATCTATTACTATTCTAGGGGTGGATTGCCCATTGTGTTAGACAGGGTTGTCTAGTGAAATAAAACCAGTGACACTCATACATATACACACATATATAAAAGAGCTTTATATCAAGAAGTAGTCTTACATCAAAACATCATCCTGGCCCTGTCCAACTTAAGTCCATTGTTCCTGATGCTAGCCAGGGTCCTCTTCAGATTCACATCGCTACACACCGATGGTGCGGAAAGGTGAAGTGGGATGCAGGAAGATCACAGGCCAGCGGTACAGAGTAGGGTTGATCCAAGGTCAGTGGATACATGGCAGGACACCAACAGCTCTCAAGGTTGGGTGGCCCACAAGGTCACCCTGCAGACAGGCAGAATCCCAGAAAGCAGGAAGGTAAAGGAGTAGAGAGAGGAGAAGGGGTCCCTGTGCCTCTCATAAAGAGGCCACATCTCCCAGGAGGCATATCAGGCCATGACCTGATTAACAGGTTGAACTCCACTCCTACATGCATGCAAGTTGACATAAAATCCAACTGCCACGTCCAGGAAGCAACACAAGCATGTGCTTAGGGTGCCAACCAAACAGGAGCAGCAGTTGTTTAAAGAAAAGACCTATAGATGCCAAACAGACAAGACACAAGGGAAAGCAAGTGCAACATTGGCGGAGAACTGACAGGGCACTGAATGAAATTGATATGAGTTCCAGTTTATCAAACCAAAAGCATTATACAGAAACAATTAAATGATGGAAGTGCTGTAGAAGTACTGAGTAACAGAGATCAATTTCATATAACCACACAGGAAATGTGATAGTTGTGTTTTGTGTGCACTTGGCTGGGCCAGAATTATCAGTGATTTTATAGTTAGGACCTAGTCAGTCCCCATGATGTGATATAACACAATGTAATTGACTTCATAATGGGATCTACAGTGAGCCATCAAGCAATTGTAGGAAGATTAGGATGAAAGTAAGTAATTCCTTACTTAGTCAAAAGGACGTTTCCTCGGGGTGTGGTTTACTTCCTATGTAAGTAGACACTATGGAAAAGCTTACTTGCATAATGTTGTGTCTGGATCCTGCATGTGGCTCGTCAACTTCTGGTTCTGTGGAGTTGAGCCAATGATCTGTTATATTGCCTGCCAATATGACATAAGCTTGCCATCTGGCCTGCCTTGGATTCATTCGCTTTTCTAATCACATGTCTGACCCACTGACCTTGGATTTATCTACATCAGCCTGTGGGAACTCAGACAAGACTTGTCCATTTCTACTACAGGGTGAGTTATTTTCTTGATATAAATATCTCTGTGTGTGTGTGTCTCTCTCTGTCTCTCTTTGTCTCTCTTTCTCCCTTTTTCAATCTGTCAGCAGCCCCTAGGCATGTCTCTCCCCCTTCTAATGCCCTGAACACTTAAGACACTGAGTGGGACTTATCTATTCAGAGCCTTCTTTGCAGGCATGTCCTAAACCCATTTAAAGATTGAATTTTAATGGTTCAAGGTAAGTGGGCTTCCAAGCTCTCTATTTTCATACTTCCCAATAATCATGTATATCAACAATAATAAGCAGAAGAAATCAGTATAATAAACAAAGTAGAATCAGAACTAATCTCAACTCTTAAAACAGTTGAGTTCTATCCTTATCTAATCTTAATCCTTACTAAACTATTCTATTGATACAAAATATGGGATTAGACCTCTGAAGTCAGATCCAGGCTTTCTGTGAGCCATTTTGACCTTCTGTCAGCCATTTTCCCTAAGCATCATGGTTTCTGAGAGATTCAAAGGACAATGTCTACCCTTGAGCTCAAAATATACAGTAACAGCATTCATTTTCATGATCTCAAACAGAGATAGCCAAAGACAATAACCAAACAAAATAATCAAAACTTTAACTTCCCATATTCTTTCCAGAAAACAACCTGGTGAGCTGCATGGACCCATCTGACCTCTGGCTAGCCAAAGAAGAAAAACTACCCTGAGCAGAGTCTGAACAAGCATCCACTCCATCTTTATGTTTGTTTCTCTAGTGCCCCACTCCTGGTACCATAATGTTAGTTTGGGTAGACTAGAGAAACAAATTCATAGACACTCATGTGTGCATAAGAAAGAACTTTATAAAAATATAAAGAGTAATTGTACATTAAGAAAACATCCCAGTCCAGATCAAGTCCATAAGTCCAATATTAGCCCATATGTCCAATACCAATCTATAAAGTCCTCTTCAGACTCACAAAACACATGTGATGACACCGAATGCAGGAAGGTCACAGGCCAGTGGGTGGGAAATCTTGAGGATCCAATGATGTTGTAAGCATCTCAGCACTGGCAGGGGTCTCCACGTGGTTCCTTCAGCTTTGAGGCTCTGGCTGCCATCAGCCTGTCTCCATGTGGCTTGTCAACTGCAATGTCTCCCAGGGAGTGAGCAGAGAGAGAGAGTGTCTCCCACCTCCAAGGAGAAATACAGGAGTTCCCAGAATCCTTATGAGAAGGCCGTGCCTACACAGAGGTCTCATTGGCTATGGCCTGATTGACAGGCTAGACTCCACCCCTTCACTCTTAATCCTCTCAAATTGACATACAACTATCACACCATCCATCATGTTAAAAGTCTTCCTCTTTTTCGATGTCTCTCTACTTTACCAAACATGATGTCCCTCTTCGGGAAATAAAAGTCAAATTTCCATTGTGGGACATTAACTATATATTTACATAAATTATTGGAACAATGAAGCTTAGTAACTCATTTTCTTTGTTGCAGAATATGTGAAAATTTCTTTTGTAGAAAATGTGGTATACAGTAAAAATTTTAGTATTGCATATCCACTCGGATTTTATAATATGGTGCATCTCATTGTGGTAAAACAGAATGTTGCCAATATTCTATTCCCCTTTTAAAAGAAGTTACAAAAAAGAAAAGAAAGATAATATGCATATAACATAAATAAGAAATGAAACGAGCAATTCCACAACAGAACCAATGAAAATAAAGAAAACACAGAAAGCTTTGAGATTAACTTAGCACGGGTACAACAGTAGAAGCATACAGCAGTGGAGCCCAGTTGGGAACCCAGCAGTAAGTCCATCCACCTATGGCCAGCTGGTTTTAAATAAAGGGCTGTAACGCATTAAATGGGGAGGCGACTATCTCGTCAACACCTGGTGCTAGCAAAACTGGGTATCTCTTTGCCAAAAAATGGAACAGGACCCATATCTCACACCCCTACACCAAAATAAAGTCAGGATACAAATCAAATCTAAGATCCTAATACTCGGCATAAACACGCTTTCAAACAAAACCAAAAACATACAAAGAGCAAGGACAAACTAGAGGGCTGACACTTTCTCAAAATTCACTTAAAGGGTGTAAAGAGAACGCACAGACTGGTAAAAATAAACAAAAACTGTGAGCCATGGCATACTGGACAAGTGACTAAGCTCTAAAATTTATAGGAAGCTTCAACACGTCAACAAGAAGAAGACAAATAATCCTATTTTTTTAATGGGCAATGGACATGAACAGATGCTTCATTAAATAAATTCAGAGTCAGCACACACATGAAGAAATGTTAACCATTTGAGAGATGTGAATCAAAACAGCAACGACATATCATCTCACACCAGCATTAATGGGGAAGTTAACAATAATTTCAAAGCCTGGAACCCTCATATACTGCTAGTGGAATTGTAAATTGGTACAATCACTGAGGAAGATGGTCCAGCACTTCCTCAAAAATGGAAACGTGAAAAATGGAAACACCAGGTGCTGGAGAACCCCCTGCACTTAGTACATATTCTCCCCATTGCAGCCCTATCCATAAGGGCAAAATGACAAAAACAATCTACATGTCTATTAAGGGAAGACTCATACATAAACTACGGTGCATACACACAATGGAATACGATGTCATGTTAAAAAATAATGATGAGTCTGCAAAACACTTCATAACACGCATGAACCTAGAGGATATCATGCTGAGAGAAAGTGGTCAAAAAGTGACAAATATTGTATGATGCTAATATTGGAAAAAGTCAAGAAAAGGTTTCAACCTTAAAACAGATATTCTTTGATGATGACCAGGGGTGGGAGGGGAATGGAAAACCAATTGCTGCACCCAACACTTTGACTTGGGTGCAGAGACCGAAACCACAATTCAAGCCCATGCTGACTCCGAGCAACCCCATGGGGCAAGACAAAACTGCCCCATGCCCGTATAACCCCCAACGGGAGTAGAAAGCTTCAGCTTTCTTTAAAGAGCTGGTGGTGGTTTCGAACCGCTGACCTTGAGGTGAGTAGTCCAGTGGTGAAGGGAAAGGTAGTATTACATAGGAGGAAGTCGGCAAAAAATGATGGATGCAGGGGAAGTCCCTCAGAGGAGTGCAAGAGTTAAAGGCAACAGAATAGTAGTGTTATATGCACAACTCAGCAGTAATGATGATTGAATGCAGATAGCAGTACGTATGCAATATTACATGCAAATAAAATTTTTCTGAACTTAATTCAGAAATGATTGCAATAATACAGGGAGCTGCCAGAAATTCAAGGTGGATTCGGAAGAAGATGTAGAATAGGGGATATCATTGCTGATGTCAGATTGCTCTTGAATGAAAGCAGAGAATATCAGAAAGGCTTGTTTACTTGTGTAGTTGACTATACAAAGGCATACGACGATATGGATAATAACAAAGTATAGATAACATTGTGAAGAAAGAGAATTCAGAACCTGTCATCCATAAGAAACATGTATATAAGCTCTTGTTTGAACAGAACAAGGGGCACTCAACATGGTTTAAACTTAGAGAAGCTGTGTGTTAGGGACGTATCTTTTCACCATACTCATTCAATCTATGTGCTGAGCAAATCTTCTGAGAACACTGGACTCCATGGAGAAGAAGGCAGCATCGGGACTGGAGGAAGTTTGACTAGCAGTCTTCAGTATGAGAATAACACAACCTTACTTGGTAAAAAGCCAAAACGACTTCAAGCACTTATTAATGAGGATCAAAGGTCTTCAGCAGGGATTGCAGCTTAGTCTAAAGAAAGTGACAATCCACATCACTAGACCAGTAGACAATATCATGACAAACAGAGAAAAGATCAAAGTTGTCAAGGATTTAATTTTACTTGGATCCACAATGTTCATGGAAGCAGCAGTTAAGAAATCAAAGGACATGTTGCATAAACATATTTGCTCCCCAAGAACTCTTTCGTGTGTTAAAGAGCAAAGATGTCAGTCAGTTGGAGGACTAAGGTGTGTCTCCCGTGCTGTGAAAGCTGGCCAATGAATAAGGAACACACTTGAATTGTGGGTTGAAGAAGAATATTCCAAGTGCCGTGGACTGTGGAAGAACAAACAAATCTGTCACGAAGGCATCTAACAACATGAATAGATCCTGGATAGACACGCGTGCTGAACAGGTAGGTGTGAGAGGAAGACTTTCAGGAAGTCTACGCCTGTGAGTATAGGTCTGGCAGAAGATATTTATACATGTGCATTTACCTTGTTACAAATATATTCATAAGTGTGAGAGACTATATAGGTGGGAAAGCTATGGAAACTCCTTGGACATAACTAAACACCTTGGGAGAAGGAGTCCCCGGGTCTGGGGGCTCAAGAATAGAGTCTAGGGGGACACAATGTTCAGTCAGCATAACAAGGTCCACACAGACAATATTCTACATCCTACTTTGGTGAGTAGCACACAGGAGCCTTAAGAGCTCGTGAACAGCCATCTAAGGTGGAACTATTGCTCTGTTCCCTGCGCAGAGCAAAGAAGAGGGATGAAAAGTGAGAACATGCGGAAACAATTAGTCTGACGGACGAATGGGCCACACTAACATCAGTCTCGACAACCCGAGACCGGAAGAGCCAGGAAGTGCCCAATTGTTGTTCGGCACTTGGAGTCCGTTCCAGCGCATCATGAACATATTGTGAGTTCAGAATGAAACCCTACCCAGTCCTTTGCCATCCTCACAGTCAGTCTTATGTTTGAGGCCATTGTGGCAGCCACTGCGTCCATCCACCCAGCTGAGGGTCTTCCTTTGTTCCCTGCCCCTCTGCTTTACCAAGCAGGATGTCCTTCTGAAGGAGTGGCCTCTCCTGACAACATGCCCAAAGGACATGAGATGAAGTCTAGCCATCCGTGCCTCTAAGGAGAAGCATTCTGGCTGTCCTTCTAGGATAGATTTGTTTGTTCTTTTGGCAGTTCACAGTACTTTAAATATTTTTGCAAGCCCCACAATTCAAATGCATCGGTCTTTTTTATTGAATATCCAACTTTCAGTTCAATGTCCAGCAGGCATATGAGGTGATGGCTTAGGTCAGGGACACCTTAGTCCTCAAAGTAACAGCCTTGCTTTTCAACCCTTTAAAGAGGTCTTGTGCAGCAGATTTACCCAATGCAATGCTTTGTTTGATCTCCTAACTGCTGCTTCCATGAACACTGATTGGGGATCCAAGCAAGATGAAATCCTTGACAACTTCAATCTTTTCTCCGCCTGTCATGATGTTGCCTCGGTCTAGTTGTAAGGATTTTGGTTTCCTTTACATTGAGTAAAGAAAGTCATACAAAAAGCTGCGAACCTTAATCTTCATCAGCAAGTGCTTCAAGCCCTCCTCGTTTTTCAGCAAGCAAGAGTGTGTCATCTGCATATTTCAGGTTGTCAATAAGCCTTCCCCCTAATAATCCTGATGCTGCATTCTTCTTCACATAAACCAGCTGCTCAGACTCTGTGCTCAGCATACAGATAGAATAAGTGCTAACCCACCACTATCAAATACTCTGAAAAGAAACATTTTAGAAAGTTCTGGATAAAATAAGGGGAAAGTATAGAACAAAACTCAAAATCATAAAAAGACCAGGTTTACTGATTAGACAGTGAAATCCCCATGTCTATATGCCTTAGTCGCCCTTGAGATATGGAACTGAAATCACCCTAATGTTAGAATACTTAACTATTTAAGATCCAAAGAGCAACAACTCCCCAAGGACAAAGCACAGCGCATTAGGAAAGGAGGGATAGAAACAGGAGCCACGAGGAGGAAGTGGCAGACAAGGGCACATGGAGGGGCTGCAGTGGATGAGTTGGAACAAAGTGTGCAGCCGCTGTTGAATGTAAAATTGATGATCTGCTATGTAATCTCTGCCTAAATCATAATAAAAAGTTTAAAAAATTAGAAATACCAGGTTTACTGTCCACAGAGAAGCTAGTAGAACCTCCACGAGCCTTATGGGCAACCCTTAGTCACCCTTCAGATCTGGAACTGAGCCCACACCCATGGTTCAGTTTGCAGCCAAACAACAGGCAGGTCCATAGGGGGGGCAAGAATGCTAGCGAAGTCCAGGAACTACAGGACAATCACTTGAGATCAAAAGGGAAGCATTTACCCAAGGGAAACGTTCAGAATGGTTAAGGATGAGCAATGGAAACAGCAAGCATGGGGAGGAAGTGGGATAAGAGATGTTACATGGTGGGCACTGCAATCAATGAGAGGAAACAAAATGCGTATGCACTATTAAATGGAAAACTGATCTCCTCTGTAAACCTTCACCAAATTCACCATGAGAAGCTGAAAAACAGAAAGAAGTTACATCACGGAGATAGCTAGATAGCTAGATCCAGGTTCAATTGCTAGTCAATGCACCTCCTGCACACAGCACCCACCTGTCAGTGAGGGCTTGGGTGATGCTATGATGTTAACTGATGCCAGTGGAGTTTCCAGAATATGATGAACTAGAAAGAACGGTTTGATGATATACCATCTAGTTATCTCCATGATGTAATCTCTTTTTCTTTTTTAACTTTTCATTGTGGTTTCGGTGACGGCTTACAGATGATAGAAGATAGATATAGATAGATAGATAGATAGAT
>NW_022103913.1:8047567-8049964 GCF_000313985.2 Echinops telfairi
AAAAATAAAAAAGATAGATAGATTGATAGATAGATAAATTTACACACCCCATTCAAATGCATGAAGAAGCAAAGGCGGCACCATAGATTATCAGTGCTTAGGGCCTGCACATGCTGTAGCCAGCCCTGTAACAGACCTACCATGAAACTCAACCAACCACTATCTCTGGGATTCCAGAAAGAAGGGACAGAAACCAAGGCATATGTTCTCCATCCCTACCAGCCATCACACAAAAAGGGAAGATCTTTGTGACCTAAAAATAAAATTCGCAAATGTTCAAAGCCTGCTTGTCATTGCTCCTCTGTGGAAGATGTGCAGAGCTGCCTTGCACTTTTAAGTGCAAATGCCTACAGGGTCTGCAGAGCGGGAGCCACCTCTCTGCCGGGCTGCAGGCACACGCTGTCAAGGCAGTTCTTCCCGCAAGCTAGCCTGATGAGGGCTTCCTGTCACCACTCCAGGACTGGGTCCACATGCTGGCAGGGGGGATGTGCTGGTCCTGAGGATGAAGATGCTATTTGGAAGTATGTTGGGATAGAGAGGCGCAATGGAGTTCTGTGACCAAGTGCATGCCCTTGGGTTTCGCTCAGGTCCTGGCATCCATTTTCTGTGGAAGCCTGGGCCGGTTTTCACCCTCAGCCTCCTCAGCTGTGGTGTGGGAGAAGTGACACCTTCCTGAAGAACTGCCATGGTGGGTCAGCTAGGAAATGATTACAGAGCGCTGAGCACAGTCTCTGGTGAGACATCAGTGGTTCAGTGGTAGGCTTCTTGTCTTTCATGCAGGGGACCTGGATTTGATTCTTAGTCAGTGAAGGCTTCGGTAATGCTATGATGCTGAACTAATTCCAGTGGAACTTCCAGACTAAGATGAACTAGAAAGAAAGCTTTGATGATGGGCTTCCAAAAATCAGCCAATAAACGTCCTATTGGACAAAGGTCCAATCTCCTACTGATGCTGGAGGCTATGTGGGACCATAGGAACAGTGCTTCCTTCCATTGTGCACGGGGTCTTCAGGAGGGCGACCAACCTTGGCAGCAACCAGCAACAACAGCAGCACAGCCACGGGCACATGTAAACACTCAATAAAAACCACTAGTATTGAATTATAGACAATAATTTTTTATTTGAGTGGAGCTATTTCAAGCAGAATTATTCAACTGCGGTGTTAATCACTGGTGTTATGGGAATAAGACTAGAAACCATAGGGTGGATGCTGTGGCCAAAGCCATGCTGATTTCAGCAATCAACAGGTTCCCCTATTCTGTCGGCTAAGAAAACACACACACACACACACACCTGTGTCCTGCTCTCTTCTTAGACATCACATACTGGGAAGGCAGCAGGGACAAGCACAAACATACTTGTGAGAATTGTGTGTAAAACTGGAGTGGAGTTGTCCTGAGTGAAGGTCAGAATGCATTAGCTCGTGCTCAGGTTTCAGGCATGTGGGATTCAAGGCTCCCACTTGTCTCGAGGACGTTGTCGTTCACTAGGGATCTGTAACATCCCGTACACGTGCCTCCAGATCCCACAGCACCAGGTTCTCAATCAGGCACTATTGATTGCGCTCCTATCCGGCCCTTGGTGACCCACGTCGCATCCTATAGACAACCAGGACTTTAGATTTTCTTTCTATGAAACTCATGGTAAATCTATAGAGACAGAGATGAGACTAATAGTTTCGTAGGGTTATGAGAGGGCAGGTTGGGGAAAAGTCAGGAGCCAATAATAATGGATACAAGAATGAAGGAAATGTTTTCAAATTGATTGGAGTGATGAATGCACACCTCTCTTTACTATAAACATTGAATCATATGATATGTGAATCATATGCCAGTAAAACATAATTTTTTTAAAGGACAAAAAGTATATGATATCATACTATAAAAATCCAAGTAAGGGTTTACACACAGAAATATTATCTGATGATTACTTTTTATAAAAATAGGAAGACCCTCATGTTATCTTCTAAATTCCTCTAAGCCCACTCATTTTTCTATACTTCTCTATTTTAAAAGGAAAACGTTAGACCATCACAGCCCGTATCACCTGCTATAATTAATTTAAATACTTTGTTATTAACATGCAAACATGCATCTGCATATCACTGTGTGCCACATACTATCTGCCATAGCTAGTGAAATCCTGCTATGGATACATATATACATACGTGTGTGTATGCATAAGTATATTTGGCTATTACTAGTTGATATATGTATAGTATGTGTACAGAGACACCTGGTGGTGCAAACAGTTCAGCACTTTACCACTAACTGCTAGATGGGAGATCCAAATCCACCCAGAGGTACCGTGGGGGAAAATCCTGATAAACATGGGGCTGGCTGGGTTCTCAAGGAACTTGATGGCAACTGGTTCAGTCTGGGCTTGGTAAATAATGT
>NW_022103913.1:8050232-8051723 GCF_000313985.2 Echinops telfairi
TTCCCCCAAAGCACTTCTCCAACTTGTAGTATCTGAAGAGAATCTGAGATGTCTTTCCATTTCATTTCACTTCAACGTCTTTGCCAGATGCCAGGCAGGTAGAGCATCACAAACAACTATGTTCCTACACGTTCACCGCCCACACTCTTGGGAAGCTTGCTGCCATCCTGACCTTACAGATGATGAAGCTGGATCCCAGAAGTGCCACCGCTGGAAAGAGGCAGAGCTGGGTCCGGAGCCCGGCCAGCCCACGTTACCCTGCATCACTCACTCGTCAGGTGTGTGCCCTTGGTTTCTTAACCTGACAGAGTCTGCCATGTTCACCTCCTGCCCACCATGGGACTGGCCCAGAATGAATTTCCTGCAGTTCTGTGCAAGGTCTGCCACTTTGCTGTCCTGTCTCAGGACCCTTGTCAGGCACCACCATCCCCATCAGATTACGGAAGGAAGAGAAGCCATCAGCCTCAAGGCACAAGGCAGAAAAGATGGACACCCAGGCCCTCTAGAGCCTCTGTGGAAGGCGGCCTGTGGGGCCAGTAGGCAGGGCATGAGCTTTCAGCCCCAGGTCTTAGGAGAAAGATGGTTGTGGCTTAAGGATGCAACACACCAATCCACCCTTGACAACCATTTACAACGTGACACCCCATTACTCTTCTTTTCAGCCTCCAGTGTCTTCACACAAGGTGCTGATTTGTTCAAGCCCTTGCTTCCTGAGAATGTGGTGTGGCTGCTGCTGAGGTTGGCTTGGGCTGCACGGGGATCGGGCAGGGAGGAATGCCTTTGTCTTGATTGAAATCCTCTGCATCCACTTGCTTTTAGCAGCACACAGGGCCCTCGTTTGAAGAGCGGGTAAAAGGCTTAGATGTCTCCAAAGGTTTCTGAGACAGGGGATTTCTCAAGGGAGGAAGGGTGATGATTTAGGGGCAGAGGAATCAAAAGCACATGTACCGCCTTTCTCTGCTCATACAGAGTGACTCAAAGAGGAAGGAGGAAAGCATTAGGAAAAAGAGTTTTGAGTTTCGTTGAACCAACATTGGAAAAATGCAGCAAGACTCCTTCCAAATCCAAAGCAGAACCGTGTCCTTCCACCTCTGTAGGAAGCTTCTGGTCTGGAAACCAGGTGTCCTGGGACTGTCAAGAGTCCCCAGCTTTGACAGAGACCTCTCTGCCACATCCTCAAACAAGTAAGTTACTCGCAGTAGCCAGGCACACACCTACCCAAAAGCACCGTGAAGGGCGGCAGAGAGCCCAGGTCACTGCTGGGAATTCCCCTTGGCAGAACCTTCTCTTCTGGCTTGTGTGTGGTGCCCAACAGAACCCCCTGCACTGGCAAGAGCGTCGAAGGGCTCTGGGGTAGAAGGGTGCCACCAGGAAGAAGAAGCTAAACTGGATCTGAGGCCCTCTTGGAATGCATATTTCATATCATAATGCATGTATATTTGTGGGTGCTCAGGCATCCTATTCTGTCGGCTAAGAAAACACACACACACA
>NW_022103913.1:8052289-8053496 GCF_000313985.2 Echinops telfairi
CATCGTTGTTACATCGCACCCTGACTGGCTCGTCTCCTCCCCGAGACCCCTCTGCAAGGGGATCTCCATACTGCTACCAACTTTCCTCTCAATAGTTCCTGCTGCAGTGGTTAATTTTATATGTCAACTTGACTAGGCCCTCTGCCCAGTTGTTGGATGAAACACTAGTCTACTTGCTTTTATAAACTGGGTGAACAATTGCTATTGAGTCTATCACTACTCATGGTGGCTCTATGTGACAGAATAAGACTGCTTTCCAAGGCTGATTTTTCAGAAGTACATTGTCAGACCTTTATTCCAAGGTGCCTCTGAGTGGGCTCAAACCTCCAATCTTTCCATTAATAGTTAAATGTGTTAACTGTTTGCACCATCTAGGGTCTCCATAAAATAGTTAAAACAAAACAAAACAAAAACTCACGGCCATAGAGCCAATTGCAACTCATAGTGACCCTATAGAACAGGGTAGGACTTCCCCTGTTGGTTTATGAGACCCTTTATCGGAGTAGAAAGCCTCGTCTTTCTTGAGAGGAGTAGCTGGTGGTTTTTAACTGCTGACCTTGTGGTTAGCAGCCCAAGGCATAACACACTCTATCAGTTGGTCTTAAGTAAAACAGACTAGCTTCCATAACATGGGCAAGGCCCAGCTATCACTGGGTTTATACACAAATGCTCTTTGAACAGCAGTGCCAGGTCTGCACTGCCTGGGTTCACTTGTGCATGGATTTTTTTGTTTTTAAATACCCTGGGATGCTCGTCTGTGTGAACTGTTCAACTCTCCAGTAAATTATACATCACCATGAAATGCTCATGGTATTCAGTGCAATACTGTAAACACTGGCTAACACGATGGGACCCGCACAAAGTGGCACTAGTGATGCTGGAAGCACTCCCAAGAAGCAGACAAAGATCAGGAGACAAGAAGAAGTTGAGCTGGTACATATGCACTGAGAGAAATGGACCCAGAGTTAGGATCACTGTAGAAAAAGGGGAAAAAATACCTTTTGACCTCCTATTGAAAATGCATCTTTTATGTGCGTGTGGTATACGAGGAGGTATTAAAAAAAAAAACCCTGATTTTTTTCAAAGCTATGTATTTAAATTTTTTTACAAAACAACCCTAATACCTTCAAAGTACTCTCCATTACACTTAATATATTTGTCAAATTTGCAATTCCATTCTTGGAAACATTCTTCAAACTCATCTGTT
>NW_022103913.1:8055090-8056663 GCF_000313985.2 Echinops telfairi
TTTGTGAGTTGGCCTGACCTTCTAAATCCTGACTGTCGTGGATGCCTCTGCTTTCCAGGAAGTCGTTGTCATGAGCAATTGTTTCTGCAATCCTGATGGTTATAAAACCCTTTATTTTGAAAACACATTTCAAAACAAGGTTCTTAACACACTCTGCTTTCTCTGGCCCACTAGGCCAGGAGGAAACTGGTGCAGATGGTTCCCTGTGGCCCATATACGCATGTTATCGCCCCAGGCCATTCATGCCCCGAGATCCATCTCATAGTCACCATGAAAGAATGCAGGGGCCGGCGCAGGGGACTGCATAGATTCACTGCAGGCACTCCATTCCAACCGGTCCTGCCTCTCCCCCCCACTCCCGCCCCCCACCCGCAGTCCACAACCCACCCCTTGGCTGAGCCATCATGACACACTAGCTTGTGTCTCTCTGGGAGAGTAATTCATTTGTAATTAATCTTTTTTTCATCGGGGCCGTTTCTAAAGCAACCACTGAGCTCGCACCAATTAGGAAACACTAACAGAGGAGGAGCTGGGCGCTGACGTCAGGCCTCACGCAGGAAGAGCTTAGAGGAGCAGTCAGGCATTCAGACCAGAGACTGCGGCAGACGGCCTGGCCCGGAAACGCAGCACCTTCTTCAGGTCAGAGTGGCTCACAGGCCAGGCCGACAAAGGTCAGGGGAGAGTCATGGGAACAAATAGGCTTTGAGATGAGGCCAACGACAGGGGTTCTAATCACTGCTCTCAGAACCCTGAGCAAACACTCAACCTCCATTTCCTCCTCAGAGGGAATGTTCATAATACCTACCTCACACAGCTACAGTCAGGTCAGAGATAACCCCAAACCCACGGCCATCGAGCCAATTCTGACTCATCGAGACCCTACAAGACAGATTGGACGGCTCCCTGGGGTTGACAAGGCTGTGAAACGCTGTGAGGGGAGAAAACCTCCTCTTTCTCCCTCTGAGCAGCTAATGGTTTCAAACTGCTGACCTTGCCATTGGCAACCTGACTCATAACCCATAATGCCACCCGGGCCTCTGAATCAGAGACCGATATGTAAACCGAAAGAGCAGTGGTGTGGTGCTGTGGGCGCTCTGTGGAAGCGCTGTGTGGTTGCTTGACTTCCAATCCAGTGTGCCTGCTGAGGCTCCTGAGCAGGGCTGCCCACGGCCTCTGAGGAGAGGAACAGTTGAGATCAGGGAGCATTTTTCTCAGACCACTCAGATCCTCCGTGCTCCCAGTCACAATTCAGAGACCGTCTGCTGTCTAAACTCTGCTCTGGGCCACAGATCCATGAGCTGGCCTACAGGGACTGCCTGCCGGCCAGCAAGCAAGAGATAAACAAGTCAAGGGCAGACAAATACATGCACTGATGTGGGGCGCAGGGGGTGGGGGGCGAGGGAGATCCAGGAAGGCGTCCTGAAGGGGTCAGTCCCCAGGTAGATGGGGCAGTGTGAGCAAAAGAGCAGAGGGGACACAGTGATGAGGGGACAGGGCTGCATTTCTGCCTGCACAGTTAGGATAAGGTGACCAGATTTTAACATTGGTAAAGCGGGACACCATTGATGGGGGG
>NW_022103913.1:8056884-8066921 GCF_000313985.2 Echinops telfairi
TGGAGGACGTCGTCTCGGTCAGAAGGAGGGAAATGGGTTGCACAGGTGAAACTCGGGCCTGTGGTGACCAGAAGAAAAGCAGAGACAGTCACCCAGGGCGAGCAGAGCCGCCTGGGGCCCGCTCACAGTTGGGCCAGGCTTGTCTTCACTCCGGAGCCAGAAAGGAAAGCCACTTTGAGAAATGGAAACACTTGTGGCCAAGAGTAAAGTTACCTCTGAGTCCAGTGGGATCCACTGCACCCTCCTTGTGGCCTCCCTCCTGGGCAGGTTCTCTCGGAGGCCCTGTGAGCCGGCCTGGGCCGGTCCAGCTGCAGAAGCCTACATGGCAGGACCAACTGAAGAGAAACACCACCGGGTGGCATCCTCTGACCCAACACACAGCTGGCTGACCAACCACCCTGGCCGGGCCAGACCAGAGCGCTCTTCCTCTCCGAAACGACTCATTCCCTTCTCGCTCTCTTCCCATCGGCCACCTCTGTGGACTGAGTGAGCCGCCAGCCTCTCAGCCAGGTGTTGGCGGCTCCTGCCTGATGAGGGAAATGCTGTCCACACCTGTGGTCGGTTGTCCGTGGTACCCGGGCCCACCTGTGGTCCAAGGTCGCTCTTCATGACTGGCCTTTTTATGACGCAATGACTTCACACCTTCTGGAGGCCTTATGGGTGCCAGTGACCATGCCCAGAGAGAGAGAGAGAGAGCCGTTGCCATGGTGAAGGAGGAACACTACAGCCAGGCTGAGAGCACTTGGTACAAGTGTCAGGTTACAGAGCCCCTATGTTGATGGAGCCAGGAAGTCAAGCCCAGGCTGCAGGGCTGGGCAGCTCCCAACTTCCCTCCGTTGGTGACACACTCCACTCTTGTCCAAGACCCGGATGAGACCAAAGCTGTCTGTTTCCATTTGCCATGCAAAGAGAAAAAAATGAGAAGGTTTTTCTCTCTACTCCTGCGACTCAGAGCCCAGGCACCGTGGTCTCACAGACGAATCAGAGCCCAGGCACCGTGGTCTCACAGACGGGACTGTGGAAAGAAACTCCAAATGCCTCTGCCTTCCTTCTGGGACCCTCGCTGGAGCCATGCTCCCTTCCTTGATGACCGCCTCCCTTCCCGTCCTTTTAGATGACCTCTGGACAAGGCCTGACCGACGCCATGCCTCCTTCCGGAAGCATTCTTGCCCCTGTGGCCACACTGCCCTCTCCCTTCTGAACATTCCTTGTCTGTTGTTGGTGTCCGAGGGAGATCCTGGCCTCCCTCTACACTCTGAAGTCATTGCGCCTCTTCCACCCCTCAGAACCCAGTCTAAAGCAGACAGCCAGACAGGAAGAGCTCCCCACAGATTTCTCTTGAGTGCCCCTACCAACCCTGAGACTCTCCAGCTCCCAGACAGCAATTCCGAAAAGTTCTCTAAGAACAGGCAAGCTGACAGCACACACCCCCCACCCTCCCACCCACCTCCTCCCCCCACCCCCTGCTTCCTGTGGTAACTGTAAACATCAGGGCAGCACAGCTAGAGCCACTCTGGGGAGCACACGGTATCTGGCCATGGTGCCCTAGAAGAGCTGTTCTGCTCCCTCTTCAGACCCCAGGGCCCAGACACACGTGGACCTATGTGGTCAGGAGCTGACAACGGCACCCAACAATGTCAGGTTTGTCAAAGGACCACTGTAAAATGGTGTGGCCCAAGCATCCGCTAGAGACCGCTTCTAACTTCACGGAGGGAGAGGATCCCCATCGGCACCAGCCCAAGGCTGATTCCTGTGAGGTGGAGATCACATATACCTCCTCTCTCCCAGCTTCGTAGCCAATTCTGACAGCCATCCCTGCCCCTGGCACGCTCTACTTCGCTGCTGGATTTGATAATCCATTGAAATGGCCACACAGAACTCACAGACAATACTCAAGATGATAGGGTTCATTAGGGAATCAGCCAGTTACAATTCAAGATCAGAAACAACTGAAGATACAGTCCTTCAATCAGAACAGACTCTTCTCATCCATGCCTACCTAGGCAGACCTCTCCCTGGCTCTTAGACTCTCAAGAGAGCGCTTGAGCCAGCCCAGCATCTGCCTTGCTTGAGCAAGTATCATCAAGTCTGGGGGCTCCACCAGAAGTTCCCAGGCACCCCACTCTACTAGTAAGTCTGGGCACAGAGGTGCTCCACCTCTAGCAAGTGCCCCAGAATACCTCATTTCTGCTAACAAGTCTTGGCCCAAGGGCGCTCCACTCTCACTGCTCTGTGGCCCAGGAAGTGCACTGGGCCATCTCTGGCTGGTCTTCTAGTTCTGCTGCCTCTACGGCACTGTTTCTCAGCCGCGGCATCTCCTGTCTCCTCTCTCTTACCCTCTTTGCTCCCCCTCCGTCTCCTGAATCTAGGAGACTCATAGGGCAGGGACCCGGTCCAGAGGACAACCTCCACCTTCGGCTCTTTCTTGATTCTAGAGAAATCTCCTCGGTGGTAGTTACGTAATCTGGTGTCAATTTGAGGATTCAGGCTGAAGGGGTGGATTCTAGCCTGTCAATCAGGTAGTAGCTTGATGACCTCATTAGGAGGTGCTAAGGAGATAAATAGCTTGCTGTAGCTCACTTCCTGCGAGACATCCCTGTGGAGAAGACACATGGAGAGAGGCTGATGGCACCAGACCTCTGGAGCTGGAGAAGCCACGTGGAGACCCCTGCCAGTGCTGAGATGCTTACAACACCACTGGATCCAAAAGGCTTTCCACCCACTTGCCTGTGGTGATCTTCCTGCATTCGGAGTCATTGCATGTGTTTTGTGAGTCTGAAGAGGACTTTATAGATTAGTATCAGGCATATGGGATAATATTGGACCTGTGAACTTGATCTGGACTGGGCTGGGATGTTTTCTTAAAGTACAGTTACTCTTTATATAAAGCTCTTTCTTAAACACATATGAATGTCCATGAATTTATTTCTCTAGTCTACCCGGACTAACACATCACCTCTGGGAGGGCTCACTTAAATCTTATTAAGATGGCAAAATTGACAAATTCTCCCGTTAGGTCCCCTGATACCTAACAGGCACGACCCCATCCTCACAAACATCCCCCAAACCAATCTTATTTGCAAACTAGCACTTCATTGACAGAGTCCTACCCAGCCATTTGAAGGGTGTTAACAAAGACTATGGCTAGAAGCCATTAAAGGAAAGGGACTTTCGGGAGCAGCATGGGAGCCCCAGGAGAAGGGAAACCAATGCTATTAGAGATGATGGTGACGATTGTATGAAAGCAGCACCGTCCTTCAATCTCGCTCAATGTCAGAGACCAGGCCTACCAGTACCCTGGATCCCATATACCGTATCATGCTGCAGATACAACTGGTCAACTAACATATCCTGTCCCCTCACCTCCACTCCCATGGACACCGTCTTCCTCTCAGTCATATAAGTGACCATCACAGCTTCCTCCAGGCCCTGCCCCCAGCACCACCCCATCCACTCTACGCTGGGAGCCCTCAAAACCATCATGGTCCACATGTCAGGTCTAAACCCCTTAGTCTTTCCAACCAGCCTGACCTATACTCCACATAATTAGGAACTCCTTGGGCATGCATCCTTCTGCCTCTCCCCTCCAACGTGCAGGCGCCCACGTATGTGAAGGGCCTTGGGAGGCTCCAGGTAGGTCAGCATTGACACTAGGTTTGTGTTTTGATGGGGCGCTGTTCCTTCATGCTTCCAAGCCTCTGCACAGGACGCACAGACACAAAGACTCACCTGACAAATGTCTCTGTGCCATCTTTTCGAATGTCCTTCTCTGTACCTCAAGTTGCCCAAAGTGCTCCTCCACCAGCACCTCCAGGGTCCCCCATGCCACAAACCCTCCCCCAGGGAGCTGAGCAGAAAGGATCCAGCCCTCTCCTAGAAGAGGTGCCTCCTGGTGGGTTGCACTGGTCTGTGAGCTTTGGGTCAAAGGCATGGCGCCTGTGTAGTCAGTCCTGTCATCAGTGCACTCAGAGGATGGAAGACCTGGTGCCAGGCAGGAATGCCAAGTTCCGGAGCTCCCCATCGCACAGAGCCAGGCACACGACTAAAGCTATATTCTGCGATGTAGGCCCACCCATTGTGCCGGGAAGGGCCCTGGCCGTGCCATCTTTTTCCTATAGAGGACCAGCCAGTCCACCCAGACATGTAACTGGAGCCTGCAAGTTAACCCCCTTTCCTGTCCCTCCCACCCCCCAGCTACTCTGGTAGACTCACAGCCACAGGCAAGAAAGAGAACATTCTGGAAAGAAAACATTCCAGAGCAAGAAATTCCATGTGCTGCTAACTCCGTGGAAAGGAAAAAGGGCTACAAGTCATGCCAACACCCAACATCTCCTAGGGGCTTTCTGTTCAAACAGTAGGGCTCTCTAAGAACATATTTGCTTCTCGGCAGAGTAGAGGCACTGGTCTACCGGCCCCTCACGGGCCCTGCCCCCCAACCCAGAAACAGCGGCTCCAGCTTCCCGGGATGCTGCAGAGTGGGTGCCCCTGCAGGAGGTGCTTCCCCAACAACCCAGGCACGCGAGGCTAAGACAGAAAGCATTGCCGCACACTCCGCATCATGCATGCACAGGTTTGTTCCCAGTGAATGTGTTCAAACGCCGTCCTTTCCGTGAATGGCTACAGACAAGCTCTCTCAGTAATATACTCATCTTAATCTCATTCCAATATCTTTAAGAGGCACGGGGTCCAACGCAGTGTCTCCTGGGGGATCTTCTGGGACAGACCAAGTCAAGGCAGAGAGTGCTGGGTGGGGGAATCCCAAGGGGCAATCCTGATAGATCTTCAAGGAAAAAGACCTTCTCCAGGGCTTATTGGGAATAAGGTTAAAGAAAAAATTGAAAAGTGTATTAGTAAGAAAAACTCCCAGAAATCTCGCCAAAGGGTTTGCTTCCATCACAATGTGCCTGGACATTCTTCAAGGATAGTGAGAACTGCCCTAGGAGCTCTGTGTTGGGAAAATGGGCCCCATCCGCCCTCCAGCACTGATCTTTCCCCTACTGGCTTCTTTCTGTCCCCGGCCTCAGAGCACATTCAAAAGGAACATGATTTGAGTGCCTCGAGGATGCCAAGACTACTATTTCGACACGGTGTAACTCAAAGGCGCAGGATGCCTCAGAGGGGGGTGAGAGAAATGAAAAGGCCGCCTTCAGAGTGTATCGACATGTACCTATATAGCCACTGCCATAGGACAGACTAGAACTGTTCCATAGGCCATCTGTGACTGGAAACCTCTAGGGAAGCAGACAAGCTCCTCTTTCTCCTGAGGAGCCGCTGATGGGTTTGAACTGTCAACCTTGCAATGAGCTGCCTGAGCCACCAGGGATCCTTTGTATAGACCTAGGTGGAGGGTGTGTCAAAAAACAACAGCTTCCCATTTTGACGTTTTTCGCGATTTCTATGACATCCTGACTTACTCTTGTACAGCTCAGCTGTCCCCAGCAGAGCAAACCCAGCCATATTATTTCCCCTGCTGGGCTTTAGTCTGAGAGGGGGAAACCCCCTCATGATCCACCTGCTGTCCCAAAGAAAGCCTGCCAACAACCAGGTGGACGAGAAGTCAACTAACCCCTCCCTATACTGGATCTCACCTTGGCCACCGTTCTCTAAAGCCCAGGTGCGCACGCACATGAACCTCAGTTTCCCCTCCTATGAAAGGAGTAAGCTGGATGGTTTCCACGTAAGTATCTAGAATGTTCTGATATGCAGGCTCATTCCCATATATGTGGCCACTTACCTCAGGGAAATATTTGTCATGGTTGCTATTCTTGCTGAAGGCCTCTGGCGCCTTTTCCTTCTAAGCTAAACAGTCTTAGAAACTTTCTCAAGATCTAGTATTCCAGAAGCTAGTGTGGGGTCTGCCAGAGCCCTGCACTATTCGGGGGCCGGATTTCAGGAAGACTCACTAGCCTCCCATAAATGGGTGTGCCTGAACCTGCCTGCCCTGGTCCCTTTAGAACCATCTGGGGTCTGCTGTGCTCAGAGAAGCTCTGGAAGATGTGCCGGAACTGATTCCAGAGAAGCAGAAACAAAGGGCGGGAGACATGAGCTAGGGCTCCCCACCACCCACACACGCACATGACACAGTCCCACAGACAACCACACACCCACACCCACACCCACACGCACACAGTCAAGCGCAGGTAGTCAGCGTGCACACGCTCACTGGGTTGCTGGGTGGAAAGGATCTGCAACAGTGCCATCTAGTGGGGGCTGGGAGGGCTCCGGCCAGCAGGGTTTTCCTGCTGAGCCCCATGAACTAGATCAGGGGTGCTCACACTTTTTCAGCATGTGAGTTACTTATAAAATGATAAGTCAAAATGATCTACCAACTACAAAAATGCAAAACATATTTTTTAATTTATTACATTTATTTGTAAATGCATTGAAAATTCTTTATATGTACAATGTATGTTTATGTACCTTGCATAACTGTATGAGTCCATATTGCCCAACACAACACAATTCACTATGTACATTTTTTGTCATTACCTGAGTTTACTCTGATGACTTGCACTGAATGGAATGAGCCAGGGATGCCTAGTCCGGACAGTAGCTGCTGAAAGCCAGCCTCAAGCACACTTCTAAATGATCATCAGTCATGGTGGAATGGTACTTGGACTTAAGGATCTCTATGTGGGAAAAGGCTGACTCACATAAACAAGTAGAGCCGAATAACGCAGTCAAGGAAGTAGCACATTTTCTCATGTTTGGTACTTTCCCTCTGCGAGTAAGTTCCAGAACTATGCATGTGCTCTGGACTTCAGCTGAATGTCGCTTGTAGTGTCAAAAATCTCCCAATCTGTATGAAAGTGATACTTTTTGTCTTCTTACTTGGTCCAACTCCCCCACTCATTTTAATACCTTCTTACGTTTCGAGAAAAAAACCAAGGTCTAAAAATTGGTGATAACTTAGGTTGTCAGTTTTGCTGCACTTAGCACTGTTGTTTGCTTATGCATTTGACACCTAAAATTCCATCTGATTGGCTGCATTGTATATCAATTAAGTGACGAGATTGATGATAGGCTTACGTCTATTTTTTTAATGCCATGCAATCTACCCATACTACATTTGCAATCAACTAGTAGATCGCGATCATTTTGAGCACCCCTGAGCTAGATGATTCTCCATGTCCAGGCCTGGAGAGGCTGGAGGGATGTGGCTCTTTCTTAGGAAAAGAACACCAGTGAGGTGATGGTGTGAGGCCAATGGCCTTGGAATCTCTCACCATCCCATTCAATTCCCACCTCCCCACCCACAGTGCTGATTCTGTCCTGCCTTTGAATCACTTCTGCTTACCCAAATGCCCACCCTCTGTCCTCAGTCAAGTCATAGCTTACTAGCACCCCTGAGCTAGATGATTCTCCATGTCCAGGCCTGGAGAGGCTGGAGGGATGTGGCTCTTTCTTAGGAAAAGAACACCAGTGAGGTGATGGTGTGAGGCCAATGGCCTTGGAATCTCTCACCATCCCATTCAATTCCCACCTCCCCACCCACAGTGCTGATTCTGTCCTGCCTTCGAATCACTTCTGCTTACCCAAATGCCCACCCTCTGTCCTCAGTCAAGTCATAGCTTACTAGCCAGAGTCCTGCCAGGGGCCCTTCGAGCCTGGACAGTCTCTGACCCAGATGCATTTCCAAGAGACATGGGCCAGCTTCTTGCCAGCTCCTGGCTGGGCTCCCTACTCTGATCCGCCTTCGCCTCTCTGTACAATGGGGCTACAGTAACGCCTTCCCGACTGCACTCCTGGATGGTCAGGACCCCCATCAATGATGGCACCCAGAATCCAGCAGCACCTGGGGGTGTGGGTGTCACGGTTCTGAGGATGGTCATCATGGCCTTTGCCTACTGAAGGCCAGGAACAGGTAGTTGGACAGCACCTTTGCCCCCTGGCTGGGACCTGGGAGACCATCACTCTGAATATTAATTGGACGCCTTGGAAGAAGGCCCACCCATTGCCACTTCAGAGGCTGCAGGGAGACAGCTTAAGAGTTCGGAGTTTGGATGGCTCAGGCAGTGCAGCCCACAGAAGCATTGTCTCCGGAGCTGGAGGAGCTAAGAAGGGGAGCATTACTAGCCTTTCTCAATGAGGGGGACTTTCCCCAGCAGACTGGCGGACAAGGGTCCCTGCAGTCCAGGAGGCTGCTGCTGGTCTGAGGCTGAAGGGGCTGAGCAGGGGTGGGGTGGGGGGCACAGCCCTGCGGCAAGGCCCCCGGCTACTCAGCCTGATTGTGAAGGAAATCAACCCCTGGCCATTCTTCACCACACCTGGAGAGGGGTGGCTCTTTCCTGGCTCCAGAATGCCTTTGTGTCCTTGGGCAGAGTCTTGCTCTTCTCCAGATCTGTGAGCGGCGGGGGCTGGAGGCAGGGTTTGATACCTGGGTCCTCTATAAAACCTGCCCTCAGGAGCCTGCTTTCCAGCGACTGCAATCCCCACTCTCCCCCCTCTCCTCCGTCCTGCAGCTGTGGTAGCCACCAAACCTTTCATGCTTCACCCAAACCCTCCACTCTCTGTGCTCCCTGCATGGCCTGGATAAACTTTAAGGAACTTTCTGAGTGTCTTCTCACCCAACCCAATAGTGGACAGTCCGGAGGGCAAGATGGCCCTGTGGGCCCTGCCCACCCTCGGCTCTGACCTCTAGCTTTCTCACCCAACTTGTCTCCCACAGCCCCAACTTTGGCAGCAGCCCACGTGGGATAAAGTGAATGAGTAATAGGACCACTGAAGGGTTAAGTGGGAGTGGCAGGCGTGAGCATCCTGGAGTGGAAAGAAGGTGGCAAGGAGGGCAGCATGGCCACTGTTTTCACACCTGGTACAGCCTCTAGGCTGTAAGCCAGCAGGTCGTGAAGATCAGAGGTTAGGGAACACCAAAAGTAGATAGAGGAAGGCCTGCCTGGGGCACAGCTTTACTTGCTCAGGGCTGTTCCTGGAATTAGGTCAATTCCATGGGCATGGCCACAGGGCAGAGGCTGCGGTCGCAGGCAGGTAGCCAGACACCTGCAGGCAAGGCAGAGTTGGGCCTCTACCCGATAAATTCTGTAGGGGCTGGACGCCTGGGTTGGGCCCTCCTCGGAGGTGTGAGAAATGAACAGTGATGTCCTCACTGATTCCTTAGGTTTGAAGGGGACGCGTGGCATCACCGAGCCTCCCCTCTCCTGGCTCCCACCGGGAAACCTCTGATCCGTGAGGAGGCTGGAGCTTCCAGCAGCAGCGGGCCTTCAAGGAAGCTGCCCCGTGGGAGGAGCAAAGCATGTACCCGAATCAGAAGCAGCACAACGTGGAGGGAGCATGTTATCTTATTTATTTTGCTGTTGTTGAAGGAAAACTTGGTTGTTGGTCACAAGAAAATGGTGGTTATGTAAGCGTGTCAAATCTACTCTAGGGCCATTATTTCCTTCAGCCTCTCCGTGTGTGCAGCACAGAGTCACACCAGCTCTCTTGAAAACACTGCTGGTGCTGTTCACTCACTGGCTGCTGTGTGGCCCGAAATCCAGCCTACGCCCTGGAGTCCAGTGGCCTACCCCTGTAAGCACTGCACACGCCCTGTGAACACACGTAGTTCAAAGTGGTTTCATCTAGCCTATGGCTTGTCGCTGAAGTCAGGTGAGCATCTTACCCATGAGCTGTGATCCAGGGGCTAGGTGAAAAGAGGGCGGTGAGGGCCCACCAGAACAAATGGACTAAAGAGTGCAGACAGGATGAATATGGCACCCAGATACAAAGATGATCCCTGGAGCCAGACTGTGTCTTTCTCCCTGATTCACTCAGATAGACTGTCACACCATCCATTCACGGAGCACAGATAGAGCATAGACCGCTGAAGCAGGCAGACAGATCCGGCCCGGGCTCAGCGAAATGCTCACGCAATCATCCCATGCACAGAGGACCGCACCACAGAGCAGCTTCTCTGAGAGAAAGAACGGGGAAAGGTTGGTAGTTCCAACCTTTAATCAACAAATCAAATAGACTCAGCCCCTATGAGCAAGCGGTAAAGCAGCCAAGAGGACATGAACAGCTACAGGTTAGGCCCTTCCTGG
>NW_022103913.1:8067855-8069302 GCF_000313985.2 Echinops telfairi
GGCACTGTGTTCGGCCGGGTTCTCTCAAGAAGCAAACCCGTGACTCTTGTATATGTGTGTACATGCTGTTGCTAGAGAGCATCAAATCAGTGCTGACTGACAGCAACAGAACAAAAGCTGCCTGGTCCTGTGCTACCCGCACAGTTATTCCCACGTCTGAGCCCATAGTGCAACTGCTGTACCTGCATTTGTCAAAAGTATTCCTCCTCTTACTGACCCTCTACTTTACCAAAAATGACCTCCTTCTCCAGGGACTGGTCTCTCCTAACACGTTCCAGGCATGTGAAGCAAAGTCTCTCTATCCTTGCTTCTAAGGAGGAACCTGTTTGTTCTTTTGACAGTTCCTGGTACTTTCAATAAGCTTCACCAGTCCCTTCATCCAAATGCATCACTTCTCCTGCAGTCTCCTGTATTCAGTGCACAACTTTCACATGCAGATGCGGCAGTTCCCAGTACCGTGGCTTGGGTCAGCCACACCTTAGTCCTCAAAGCAACATCCTTGTTTTTCAACACTTTCAAGAGGTCTCCTACCGCAGATTTACCCAATACAATGCATTGTTTGATCTCTTGACTGCTGCTTCTAGGAGCATTGGCTGTGGACCCAAGCAAGACAAAAATTCCTGCTTCACAACTTCAATCTTTTCTCCACTGATCATGATGTTACCTCAAGGCCCAGTGGTGAAAATTCGGGTCTTCTTTACAGTGAGTCAGATTCCAGACTGAAGGCTGCAATCCTTGATCTTCATCAACAAGTGCTTCAGGTCCTCCTCACTCTCAGCCAACAAGGTTGTGTCATCTGCATATCACAGGTTGTTAATAAGCCTTCCTCCATTCCTGATGCCACATTTTTTCCATATAACCCAGCTACTCTGATTATTTGCTCATCATACAGATTGAATAAGTATGGTGATAGGATGCAACCCCAATGCATACCTTTCCTGATTTGAACCCTTGTTCTGTTCCCATGACTGGCTCTTTATCCACCTGCAGGTTCCACATGAACACAACGTAGTGCTCTGGGATTCGCCTTCTTCTCAAGGTTATCCATAGTTTGCCGTGATCCATAAAGTCAAATGCCTTTGCACCGTCAACAAACAGCAAGAAGTAAACATCCTTCTGGTCTTCTCTGCTTTCAGCCAAGGTCCATCGGATATCAGCAGTGCTCTCCCTAGTTCGGTGTCCTCTTCTGAATTCAGCCCGAACTTCTGGCAGCTCCCTGTCAATGGACTGCCGCAACCATTGTTAAATGACCTTCAACAGAATTTTACTTGCATGTGATAGTAACATTGTTCTATAACGTGCGCATTCTGTTAGGTAGAGATTATTTCGAATAGCTCCAAATAGGGATCTCTTCAAGTTAGTTGGGCAAGTAGCTGTCTTCCCAATTTCATAGACGAATGAGTGCTTCCAGTGCTTCATCAGCTTGTTGAAACATTTCAATTGATAT
>NW_022103913.1:8072033-8085230 GCF_000313985.2 Echinops telfairi
TTTACCCCAGGTAGACTCCATGCTGGCCTTTATGGTCAACTCTACCTTGAGAAGGCAGCTCTTCCTCAGGGATACTTTGAGTGCCTTCTGACCCGAGGGGCTCCTCTTCTGCCACTAACTCTGACGGTGGTCTGCTTTTCTTCATGAGATTTCCAGTATCCGAGAATATTTCCATTCTAGCCATAACATTTTCAATGGCTACTTTCTCAGAAGTGGGCAGTCTATTTCTTCTTTGTAGTCTGTTCTTAATCTGGAAACTCTGCTGAAACCTGTTCAGTTTGGGTGATCCTGCTGGCATTTGAAATACCAATGGCATGGCTCCCAACATCACAGCAGCACACCAGCCACCACAATAGGACAAATTGACAGAAATTTGGTAGGTGTGTATTTATATCAAGAAATGGCTCATAGAGTTTTAGAAGTGAGTAAGTTCAAGTTTTTGGATCGATGTAAGCTGGAGGCTTCTCATGGCTCTAATAGCTACAAGGGCTGATGAACAGGAAGCAGGAAGATGAATCCAGAAGACCACCGGCTGGTGGATGTCAAGCTGAATGAATCCAAGATCAGCAGTCTACTGGCAGCTCCTGGGATGGGAAGGTGATATAGAGAGAACAGGCAGCCAAGGAGCCAGATGGGAGATGTAAATCCAGCAGTAGCAATGAGCTAGCTTCCACACACCGGGAGTCTATACTAGAAGTATGCCACACTCCAAATAAAACCTCCCTCAATTTGATCAAGGCGGTGGCCAGATTAACGGCTTGGCTGCTTCACAGAAGATCCCATCATGGAGTTGACCACAGTATGTTGGATCATATCGTGAGAGAATCCTGGCCCACCCAAACTGACATAAAACCTAACTCTCCCAGAAACCAGGGTTGATAAAATGGAGCTTGTTAAAGACGTGGGATGCTACACATTGGATTGAAACATACCAATGATCATGAAGATAATGCAGGCCAGGTCACTATTTTATTCTGTTATACTTAAGACCACTATTATTTGGGAGCAAATTCGATGATGACTAACAATAACAACATCATTTCTCGCTATTGCTACCAAGGGAAGCCTGGAGAGCAAGGGGTGCTGCCCACGGTCCAGGCCAGGGGTGCTTGCTCACCGGCATATGTGCACACTTGAGGCACGGTGCGGTGGAGCGGGAAAGTCCAGGGAGCCTGGCAGTGAGTGCTTAGGCTAGAAAATGCTTCTGGCTGCCTTGCTGAAGCAGGTTCTCCACTGAGATGCGAAGCTCCAAGAGTTCATCGACACCCGGGTGCCATACCCGCTGGATATGATAAGGATGGCCTGTTGAACAATCCAAGACTCGGGCCTATGGTTTGATCCAGGGCAGAGCCTAACCTTTTGACATTGGGGTCCCCTTTCTACTCAGAATTTTGGATAGCAAATAATAGAATGCTGTCAAAAGCAAAAAATTAAGCCATCCTGAGAAGGTGCCTGTATTTTTCCCGTGTGGAGCAATCTAATTTCCTTGAGTTGTGCCAAGAAACCCTGAAGTGAGAAACCAGAGCATCACTCTCCAAGGTTGCTCCTCATCCTTGTGCTCTGACCACCAACTCAAGGGCAGGAGGATTGGCCAGCCTTGGTGCCATTGCCACCGCAATGGGGGCAGTGCAACCACAGGCTGGAAGGCCAAGTAGCCCCCGTGGAGAACTAGAAAAGAGAAAGTTCATTCTTTAGTGCCCTGGATCGGGATGGGATTGGGTGTGCTACCCACCCCATGTGCCAGGTGGAATTGAGTGAAGTGTCAGATAGAACAAATGTAATCTGGAAGCTCCAGGTCTTGGAGCTTCTGCAAACTCAGGCCCATTCTGAGAGTCCTATTGGAAAGCAAGCCTAGCCCACTGCTCTGTCTGTAGTTGCTCTGGCCCCAGTCTGCAGGTTCCTGTCCACCTGCACCTCTGCTAGCTGCTTTGTGGGGCAGAAAGAACTGAACTAGTCTTGGTGTTGAAGGAGGTGCCTGCCTGGTTGTAGAGACTGTGAGAGGCCTATACATGGCCATGTGCAAAAGAAGCTGTGTCACTTGGACACAAATTACAGGGAGAACTCTGAGTGGGGTGAGCTTGGTGGTCTGTAAAAAGGATGAAACCTTACCAGAGAGATGGAGCTGGAGGTGGTCTGTGAAGGACATGTAGAAGAGCTGTCTAGGAATAGCTCCACTTTGGCTTAAGTGAAGAAGTGTCTAAGTAGAATCTAGCTATCTAGGAAGGCAATCAAAACCATATATCTGATGCCAGGCAGGTAAGTGCTTCAAAGCCACTGGGTGGGTGGAGGATGACATGTACTTCCTAGAAGCCTGGTGGACACCACCTTGGCCAGGTCACAGGAAGGCCAGGGCAGACTGAATGTCCTGGAGAATTGGGGGGAGGAGCAGGAATATGTAATAGGGCTGCTGCTGCACCATCTCTGGGGAACAGTTTGGACATTAACCAACCCCTGAAGGTGTGTAGACCTGGACCCAGATGTACCCTATAAGGACTTGTCTGGGAAAGAACACCTTGTGGGGTGGAAGCCTTACCAGGAAAGGAGTGCCAGAGCCCAGGATAACCAGCCCTCACAAGCCAGAAACTGACCCTGCCCAGCTCTGATTCTTTCTCATCCGAACGTTTAGCTCCACAGAAAGTTCTTCATAAATCCCAACCATAAGGTTAAATAGGGACAATATTGTATCATAAAAAAGCACACACAACTAGTTGCCATCAAGTCGATTCCAGCCCACAGCAACGTCGTGCGTTGCAGAGCATTCGGCTCCACAGGGTCGTCAGGGCTGCGGTCTTGGCAGACACCAACTGCGTAGACTTTCTTCCAAGGCGCTCTTAGGTTCTGTAGAATAGCTAACCTTTCCATTAGTCAGAAAGTGCAAAGTCCAATGAGGGCCTTTGTTGTTGTTGATGACGTTGTTGTTGTTAGGTGATGATTGTAGCTCCAAGCAAAACGAAATCCTCAACAACTTCATCTTTTCTCCCTTTACCAGGATGTTGCTTATTGGTCTAAGTAGGAAGATGTTTGCTTTCTTCTTGTTAAAGTATAATGTGCACTGGAGGCTGTCTTCTTTGATCCTCAACAGTCAATGCTTCAACTCCTCTTTCTGTTCAGCAAGCACCTGGGTTGTTTCGCCTGGGTAGCAAGTTGTTACTGAGTCTTCCGTGCTGATGCCACGTTCTTCTTCATCTAGTCCAATTACGCGGATTACTTGCTCAAAAAGGATGAAATAAATATGGTGAGAGGATACCACCCAGATTAACACTTTTCCTGATTTTAAACTGGGCAGTGTCCCCTGGCTCTGTTCAAATGAGTGCCTCTTGGACGATGCAGGCTCCGTGACAGCATAATTAAGTGGTCTGGAATTCTGAGTCCTCACAATGCTCGCCATCACTTGATACGATCTCCACAGACAAACACCTTTGCTGAGTCGATAAAACACAGGCAAGTCTCTTCCTGGTGTTCCTGCTTTCATCCAAGGTTCGCTTGACTTCAGCAATACTGTCCCTCATTCTGTGTTCTCTGAATCTGGCTTGAATTTGTCTTCTTCTGAACCTGGTAGCTCCTTGTTGATGTACTTCTGCAACCCTTTATGAATTAAATTCAGCAAAATTGTACTTGCCGGTGATATTAACCTTGTTCAAAAATTTCCACAGTCTGTTGGATCATCTTTCTTTGGAATAGGCACGGATATAGATCTCTTCTAGTTGGTTGGTCAGATAGCTGTCTTCCAAATTTCTTGGTACTGTATTACTAAGTGAGCACTTTCAGCATTGAATCTGTTTATTGAGACATCTCAGTTTTCGGTCAGTTCCTGGTGGTTTGTTAGTGGGCAATGCCTTCATTGCAACTTGAACTCCTTCCTTCAAGACCATCTGATAAGAAGCTACCTCCTGAAATGGCTGAACTCGACATTCTTTTTGGAGCAATAACTCCACGTATCCATTTCTCTCTTTCTTTGACTTCTTTTTCATGAAATAAAATTTGGGGAAAATTTTTTTGAACTTTTTATTATGGCGTTACAGACCAAATTAGTTTTCCATTTGATATCTTCCATCTTCTTTTAATGCTTCCTGTGTCGTTCAGTTTTACCCATACCTTCAGGGTCAAGGTTCAGAGTCTCTCCTGACACCCATTTGAGTCTTGCCCCCCCCCCTATATTTTTAGTGGCCTTTTGCTTTTTTCGTGTATAATGTCATCACACAACTCCTCTAGTCTTCAGTGCCTAGAGTTCAATGCATATGACAAACCTATTCCTGAGGTTTCTCAAAATTCAGGGAGGATATACTCAAGATTGTACCTTGGAGCTCGTGACCATGTCTGAATTTTCTTCATCTTCCCCTTCAACCTACATAAGAGCAATTGATGGTCTGCTGTCAGTCCATCTTTGTTCTGATGATATGTAGTTTTTCCATCATCTGTGCACACATATGTGGCCAATTTGATTTCTGTGTATTTCAGTGAGGCCCAAAAGTTTGTGGGGAAATTCCATTATGTTTTCATTTCATTTTTCCATGAATTTTTGAATCCCCCTCTTATCGTCACCATGTATGCTGTTGAAACAAAAGCCTTTCTAATGAAAAAGCTGTTGGCCTTACAAATGTCTGTCATGTGATCTCCTCCATCATTTCTATCACCAAAGTATATCATAGCTTCTACCACATTTTTTAAGTGAAAAAAATTTAGCACAATTTGTAAATATAAATATGCCTGTTTGCTTATTCTCTGATTAGCCTCACTATACTGGAAGCTCTGTAGGGGCAAGGTTTTATCTACCAATATGTCCCCAGTATTTAGCACACATAGTAAATGTTCATAGAGAGAAGACATGCATGCCCATGGGGCTGAACTTCCTCCATCGGAACATTACTCCTTAAGTCCTTTCCTTAATCAGTCAACTTTTATTGAGCACCTACTATATGCCTGACCCACAGTTCATAAAGACAGGATTTAAAATATATATATATATGTATATATATATTCTTTTAAGTTACAAATACCTATGGGAGAGTTGCACTCTAGAATATTGCCAATTATTCACATATCACTGGGATTTCTTGGCTAATTGATTTCCAACGTGGTAGGTAGAAAAGCATGGAGAAGGAGGATCCTGCCAGAAGGAAGGGAAAAGATTCAGACTCCAGAAACACCAAACAAGTGAACCAGGCTCTGGGGGGAGGTGAGACTCTGGGTGCCTTGGAAACAGAGGGTGCCAGGAGGTGGGCCACGGGTGTCCAAAGGGAAGGGACTGTGAACAGAAGATCCAATTCACCTTTGCCTAACATTTCTTCCTCAGAGAGGCATATACATTACATATGTTATATATGTCCGCCCACGTAACCCTATAGGTAAGTGGTGCCGTCACATTTTACAGAGGAGTTACCTGCAGCCAAAGTACACACAGCTATATTTACGAGGCAAGGCCGAGCTATTCAGACTCAGACTGTTGACTCCAACCCTTTTCTGGCCCGCTCTCTCCATGCGGGGACTTTCATGTTAGTAAGACAGACTCTGGCACATAAAGGCCAGTGTGCTTGGCTTTCACCACAGAGAGCAGGAGGAAGCCACCATCGCACATGCTAATCTTGCTAGTCAAGGTCCTCGGCCTTGCTTCCCAACCAAAGGACCTTGGGAATAAGGGGACAAGGGTGAAGATAATAGATAGTTCACACACTTTCCTCCTGCAGTTCCCCCTGGCTTGGGATGGCAGCCAGGACTGGTCATTAGCCATGTCAAAGGCAAAGGGCTCCAGGGAGGGGGTGCAGTGAGAGAGACACCCCAAAGCATAGGGCAGGGCCTGGAGGCTGTGCTGAACAGAAAGGACAGGTCGTGGGGAGGAATTCCATATACTACCTAATGGCCCCTTCCACTCAGTTCCCTTCACAGAACTGCCTATGCCCCAGGTTCCAGCAGCAGCATGGAGGGAGCCCTGGTGGGCAGGGCAGTAGCAGGACAGATTAATCCCTCGACCACCCTGCCCCTTTCTGCAGATAGGAGTGTTTGAAGAGGAGTCCAGAGAAAGGCTAGGCCCGAGGAAGTAAACAGAAAGATCCAAGACTCTACTGGAATTCAGAGAAATCAACCAAGGGACTAGGCAGTTTGACACACCCCCAGATACTGCTGGGGAAACAGAGATGAAGGAAGGAAGGGCTTTGCTCATGGCCACAGAGCAAGAGCAGGCTCACACACAGTTCTGAAAATTGTGTTTTTATCCCTAAATCGGTTAGGTAGAAATGAGCTGCAAGAAAACTCAAAGAATGTGGGGGTATGAACCTGTAATTTGACCTCCTCCGACCTTTCATGGCATTGATCATGGGGCCAGATGCCGAGAATCTGAGTCCCAGAGCAGGGCCACCCACCATTTCTCAGGTACTGGTGGAGGCCTGGTGGTGTCGTGGGGACACATTGGGCTGCAATCTGCACATGGTCGGTTGGCAGTTCAAAACCACCAGCAGCTCTGAGGCTACTAACAAGCTTTCTACTCTTGTAAACAGCTGGTCTCAGAAACCCACAGCAGGGTCGATATGAGACAGCACTGACTCGTTGGCAGTGGGTCTGGGTTCTCGGGTGGAGAAGAACTGGGAAGCTACTGGAGGGATGGAGAGAGCCCTTGGTCTGGAGGCATGTAGCTCTAAATGCAACTTCAGGTTCCATACTTGCTGGCTGGCTCTCCTTAAGTCACCTTCGTTCTGTGTCTTTATCTGTAAAAAGCAGTACCAGTGCTTTCTCAGAGAGTACAAGTGCAGTTGACGCCAGACCACGAGCTCCCTCAAAGCCCTACTGAATGGCTAAGTGGGGCCTTGTGCAACCGGCACACAGGAGGGCTTCATTCTGCTCCTGTTTCTCCTCCTCCTTCCTGTGAAGAATCTCCTCCCCTGCCTCTGGCCGAGCACCTGGTCTCCAGGCAAACACCTTTGCAGATCCTTCCATCAGGGACAACTTGGACCCAGCATAGGGATCATGATCCAACAACTGCCACAGCTTTATGGATCCACTCTTTGTGTCGAGCCATTGGAGACAGCGAGCCAACCGCAGTGCTCAGAGAGTGTTTGGGGAGAGGATAGCATGGACAGGTACAGAGCAGGCCCTCCTCACTAAGCACCTACTCAGCAGGCCTGCAACTCTGATGAATTGATCCACAGCTAATCGTGATTTTTTTCTTTTTTTTTAAATAATCACTTTATTAGGGGCTCATACAACTCATCACAGTCCGTACATACATCATTTGTGTCCAGCACATTAGTACATATGTTGACTTCATCATTCTCACAACACCTGCTTTTCACTTGAGCCCTTGGTGTCAGCTCCTCATTTTTCCCCTCCCTCCCTGCTCCCCCTCCCCCTGAACCCTTGATAACTTATAAATTATCATTATTTTCTCATATCTTACCCCATCTGACGTCTCCCTCACCCACTTCTCCATCGTCCGTCCCCCAGGGAGACCATATGTAGACCTGGTCATCTGTTCCCCCTTTCTCCCTCACCTTCCCTCCACCCTCCCGCCATCGCCACTCTCTCCACTGGTCCTGGGGGGTTCATCTGTCCTGGGTTCACTGTATTTCCAGTTCCTATCTGTGCCAGTGCACCTCCTCCAGTCCAGCCGGATATATAAGGTAGAACTGGGATCATGGTAGTGGGGTGGAGGAAGCATTTAAGAACTAGAGGGAAATTGTATATTTCATCGTTACTACACTGCACTCTGATTTTCTCCTCTCCTCCCCACAGCCCTTCTGCAAGGGGATGTCCAATTTCCCCCGATGGGCCTTGGGTCCCCCACTCTGCACTCCCCCTCATTCACAATGTTATGATTTTTTTTTGCGGGGGTGGGGTGGGGGATGTCTTTGATGCCTGAAACCTGATCGCCTTGTCATCTTACAGGCTGATGTGCTTCTTGCATGTGGGCTTTGTTGTTTCTCAGTTAGATGGCCCCTTGTTTATCTTCCAGCATGTGGGACCCTAGATTCTATGTAATTTGACAGCTTGGCACCATCAGCTTTCTTCACCACATTTGCTTATGTACCTGCTTTGTCTTCAGCATTCGTGTCGGGGTAGGCTGGTGTGCTTCTTCCTTGTGGGTTTTGTTGTTTCTTAGCTAGATGGCCGTCTGTTTGTCTTCAAGCCTGTAAGACCCCAGATGCTGTAACATTTGATAGCCGGGCACCATCTGCTTTCTTCACCACTTTTGCTAATGCACCCCCTTTGTCCTCAGCAATCGAGTAGGGACAGGCTGGTGTGCTTCTTGGTGTGGGTTTTGTTGTCTCTAAGGGTGCGGGAGGACTTGCAGGGCTGGATCAAGGGCAATGTAACCAAGAGGAATGTCTATAACTCAAATGAAGGCAGAACATGATAGTGGGACAAGAGGAAAGTACAAAGAAATAGAGGAAAAAACTAGGAGGCAAAGGGTAGTCATACAGATGTAAATAGAGGCATATAAAGATATAAATATATTTATATATGATGAGGGGGAAATAGATCTATGTACATATATATTTATAGGTTGAGTATTAAGAAAACAGATGGACAGTGGGCCCCTGCACAAGTACTCCCTCAACACAAGAACACTTTGTTGTAACAATTCAGCAGTCTGAGATGCTCACCTGCCTGGCACAATAACTGAAGACAATGGGTGCACAAGAAAATGTGGTGAAGAAAGCAGATGGTGCTTGGCTACCAAAAGATCTAACACCCGAAGTCACTGAAGACAATGGGTACACAAGCAAGTGTGGTGAAGCAAGCTGATGGTGCCCAACTACCAAAAGATATAGCATCTGAAGCCTTAAAGACCTGAAGATAAACAAGCAGCCGTCTAGCTAATCATGATTTTTCTGATGAATCTCCATGGTTTTCAATCACCTATACTGTAGCCCCTTGATGGTAAATCCTTTGGACATCACTGTGGTCTCTTGCAGTTTGCATCACTTACCCAGATGATTTGCCTTTTCCAGTTGAAGACTTAAGAGTTGTCTACAACTCTTTCTACAACCACAAAAAAAAAATAATAACCATCTACTCAAAGAAAAGACCTACAGTTTACATAGTCTGTTGAAAATCACTCACACTCCCTTACTCTTCACGTACACTTGTCAAGAGGCTACAATGAGGGCACGGAGAGTTTTAGGAACTTGCTTGAACTCACACAACTGGCTGGTGCCTGAGATTGGGACAGGGGCATAAGAATGGGTTTATTAGCAAAATAACTCCTGACCCAGCAATCAAATTGGCTTGAATCTCATTTCAAGACCTAGCTTCACCATTTAAGGATGTGTGAACTTGGGAAGGATCCTTAACTTCTCTGAGCTTCAATTTCTTCAGCAAAGTGAAGTGATACCTCTCTCCCGAATAACCAGTAATGTTGACAAAAAACCTGTGCATATTGCGTGGCAAAGAAGTGTGAGGCACTGGGAGGGGCTCTGCCTGAACTGCATGCCTGTCTACCCTTGATTGTCAACTGCCTGGAACCCACCTAACTCTCCTAAAGTAACCAGCATCGAGCCATGAGGCCCAATCCTCAAATTTCTTAAGAACAGCAAGGAGACAGAAAACCACACAGGAGCTTGTTTTCAAAGATGAAGGAAAATATGATTAAACAGGCCTGAGAATGCTGCTATGAAAGAATGAAAATATTTTCCTTACCAGGGCATTTGTATGTCAACAGCTGATAGGAGGTGGGAGCAGCCACCACCACAAGGCCACCAGGCCCCTGACAGCACCATATGGGAATCTAAAATCTAGGACTGAGAAGGTCCCAGGCTGGATGAGGGAGACCTTTCCAGGGTCGCCTTCGTCAATCTGAGCTATGGACTTCCTCTTCCTGCCCACTTTGGGTCCAGTCCAGGCCCGTGGCGCCTTTCCCTCCGGACACACTGTTAAATGACCACCTGTAGGTTGGAGCCGCGTCAGAAGAGGAAGGGATGCACTGGTATTTTAGAGTCAGGTTCAGAAGCACTAAGGATTGCTTTTGAGGTCACACAGCTCACACAAAGGCGTGGCAAAGCTGACTCCAAACATGGGTCCCACTCTTCTATGTGGTCCCTCATCCCGGGGTTGGGGGAGGGGGATTCATTTTTACTTCATTCCCTCAAAGATTGTGTAAAAAGCACTGAGATGCAAGATGAACCAGACAGCCACTTGCCCACAAGCACTCTCAGAACCTCCTGTCCTGCTTAAGGGGGAGCCGATCCGGGCCTGTCAGCTGTGCCCTTCTGACACCCAGACACAACATGTGGGAACTTTCTTTTAGACTGTCCTTGTCATTGCTCCCTCTGTGCTCAGACAACCATGAAGCGTTTCCTGTGCTTCTCAAATTCTTTGCCTTCTTCCTATCTCCCTGACTCCACAAATGAGGACGCAGTCCATACTCTCTTTGCCTAGTCTTGGGTCAATGACTCTGAACATTCTAGATTTCTGCCATTCCCAAATGCCACTAGAGAAATCAACTTCTAGGAAACACCAGTATGCTTAGACTCTAAGTCTCCTACTACCTTCTACAGTCAGAGGTGTCCATAAATGCTCAGCCTATTTCTTTTGTCTCCTCCCTTGCTGCTCACACCAGTGCTCAATATACACATGCTGATGATGTATGGTTTTGCACGTTGGTCTCATTCACATTTCTACTCTTGCTGGTAGGTGTCAGCAAGTCAGTTCCAACTCATAGCAACCTCTGGACAACAGAGCTTTGCTGAGTAGTGATTGGGGTCTTAAAACTGGTATAATAATGGGTCATCCAAGGCAACTATTGGTCTCTCCCTGTCTGGAGGCTAAAAACGCAGTGACTATTGAAGGTGCATGGAAACAATTAGTCCAATGGGAACTTTTGTCTCCACACCCCTGATGCCATAAAGGCCGATGGTGCCCATCTAGCATTACCAACTGCTCTAAGCTGAAAGAGATCATATGGGAATTTCCTGGATGGAGGGAGAAAAAACGTGTGGAACAAAACTCAGAATCTTAAAAGCAAAACCAACAAGTTTTTTGGCAGGATAGAGATTGGTAGAATTCCCGAGATTGTGGCCCTCTGCCATCCTCACCCCTGAGGCCCATTTTCAGCAAAAATAACTAAATAAATAGCCAAATCTGTAAGGGAACAATAATACTAGTGAGGTGTACATGCCTTAAAATACTCAATCATTTGAGATCAAGAGGGTAGCATTTACCCAAAGACGAAGTTCCGGAGGGTTTAGTAGTAGAAAAGATGGATGAATGGAACAGAAAGCACAAGTAGACAGTGGGATAAATGACGTTATGTGGTGGGGATTGCAATCAACGAGAGGAAACAAAATGGATTATTAAATGGGAAATTAGTCTGCTCTACAAACCTTTACTCAATTCACAATAAAAAGCTAAATGAATCAATAGAGGTTTTTTGCTGTAGATTTGCCTAATGTGCTATGTCATTTGACATATTACCTGTTGCTTCCATGCGTGTTGATTGTGAACCCAAGTAAAATTAAACCCTTGGCAACTTCAAACCTTATCATGATGTTGCTTATTGGTCCAGTTGTGAGGATGTTCGTTTTTTATGTGACGAGGTGCGATCTATACTGAAGGTTACAGTCTTTGATATCTATCAGGAAGTGATTCAGGCTTTCTTACCTTTCAGCCAGCAAGGTTGGGTCACCTGCATGTCACAAGTTGATAACGAATCTTCTTCCCATCCTCATGGCACATTCTTCATAAACTCGAACTTCTTGCTTTGGTCAGCATACAAATCAAATAAATATAGCGAAAGGATACAACCCTGATGCACATCTTTCCTGGTTTTAAACCACACAGTGTGCCATTGTTCTCCTTGAACTACCTCTCGGTCTACGTACAGGTTCCACAAGGCACAATTAAGTGTTCAATAATTCCTATTCTGCACAATGTTGTACAGAGTTTGTTCCGACCCACACAGTCAAATGTCTTTGTAGGGTCAATAAGACAGGCAAACATCTTGCTGGTGTTCTCTGATTTCATCCGAGGCCATCTTCATCAGCGATGGCCCCTCTTTCCATGTCTTCTGAATCGGGCTTGGATTTCAGGCAGTTCCTTACCAATGCACTCTTGCAACCATTTACAAATTAAATTCAGCAAAATTTTACTTGTGTGGGATACTAATACTGTTCAATAATTTTCACATTCTCTTGCATCAGCTTTCTTTGGAATGGTCACCAATATGTAGCTCTTCCAGTTGATTGGCCTTTTATAGCTGGCTTCCGAATCTCAGGATAGACAATTGTGTATTTCCAACATTGCATCTGTTTCTCCAAACATCTCAATTGGTGTTCCATAAATTCCTGGACTCTTGTTTCTTGATCATTCCTTCTCTTCACCTGGGACTTCTTCCTTCGTGACACTAGTTATTGATCATGTAATACCTCCTGAAATGGTGCGATGCATTGTATCCATCTTCTATTGATGCTTCCTGAAGAGGTCAACAGTTTGGTCATAGACTCTGTTAATACTGCAAGTCAAAGCTTAAATATTTTCCTTCAAATCTTTCAGCTTGAGAAACGGCAAGCGTGTTCTCCCCTTTTTGTTTTCTAACCCCAAGTCTTAGCACATCTCATAGTAATACTTTACTTTTTACTTCCCAAGCTGCCCTTTGAAATCTTCTGTCTAGCTCTTTTAGTTCATGGTTTCTATTTGCTTTGGCTACTCTATGTTCAAGGGAAAGTTTCAGTGTCTTCTGACATCCCTTTCCCCCCTGTTTTTCTAATGATGTCCTCAGTTTGATCCCCTTGATGTCCTTCCACAATTTGGTGTTCAGTTGGTCAAGTTTATTCTTTGTTTTTTGTTTGTTTGCTTTGTTTTTTGTTTTCTGTCAAGTGTATTCTTGAAATGGTCTCTCAGACCAGGTGGAATATACTTAGGGTTGTATTTGGGCTCTTGTTCACTTGCTTTCATTGTCTTCAACTTGAACTTGAACTTGCTTATGAACATTAGTAGCCGACTCCATAACTGGCCCTAGCTTTGTTCTGACTGATACTATAGAGCTTCTCTGTTATCTCTTTGCACAATGCAGTCTATCTGAGTCCTGTGTTTCACCTGCTAAGGTCCATGTGTACAGTCACTATTTATGGAGTTGGGGGGGAAGGAGCCATTTCCGCTTTTAAAAATCATTTATTAGGGGCTCATACAACTCTTATCACAATCCATACATACATCAATTGTGTAAAGCACATTTGGACATTCATTGCCCTCATAATTCTCAAAACATTT
>NW_022103913.1:8086903-8088473 GCF_000313985.2 Echinops telfairi
GATCAGATTGGGCTCAATTCCCATACTGTGTCTCCAGTGTTGTCCCCTGTAGGGCTATGGGTCAGTGAGGGGCATCGTGTCTCATAGTGGGTCCGGCCATGTGGTCCTCTCTGTGGACTGGCTGCTCTGAGTGGGAACATCGTCTTCGAGGCCTGGTGGGCCAGGATGTGCTCCACTGTCTCCTCCTCCCCCTTCAACTGCTCCTGTGTGTTCCCATCAGACATGTCCCTCTCCCAGAGCTGCAGATTCAGTGCCATCCTCTGAAATAAATTCTACTGGGGGGAGGGGGAGGTGTCCACGTTGTTGGAATTGGGGCCAGCCCCCCAGACCTCTCTACTGGTTCCCTACTCCACGCCGACATGTTGCATTCACATCTTGGAGCACTGGGTTGAAGTCTGGTCCCTCTTTCCCTGTGGAGATTTAAACAATACCCTCCCCTTGGGTGGGTTAGTGACCTGTGCCAGAAAGGGGGGTATTTCCAATGACTAACTTGGTGGTCTTACAAAATCTATAATGCAAGTTCCATGATCATTTCAATCGCAAGGCCATATTTTCCAATTACTGATCCATATTTTTTTCTTTGCAGTCCAACTGTCAGTAATTATCAATGCATCTTGATACATGTTTGGTCTATTTCATTTCCTCCCCCCTCCCCCAAATCAAAGAGATTTATTAGGGAAGTTAACAGGTTACCACAAGTCAGGATTGGTAAACAGTGAGAATACGCCTGCTGGTCCACCACAGCAGCAGTACCCAAGTCTCTCTTCAGCCCTCAGCCTCTCTCAGCCATGTGGTCTCTGGCCTCTGCCTCCATTGGCCAGGAAGCCAGCCGCTGCTCTGGTCCTGAGATTTCTCCCTGGTCCTGTGATGCTCCTGCTTCTCGGGTGGCTCCTATACACAGAGGAATGATGTGTTTTCTGTCTTTCAGCAAACCATACCCGCAAGGACATGAAGCTTCTTGATTCACACCCTCTAAAACTTGAGGCTTAATCCTGTTCATTAGCATAGCAGAAAATTCCCTCCAAAATGGAATGATGGCCAGAATGTATATCACAAATGAGATTATGGCCAGAAGGGCCATCTTACTTCATTATATCACAGGTTGTTACATAATTAGGTTCTACGGAGGCCGTTTCCAGTCACAGCAATCCACTATAAAACATGCCCAGACACTGCCCAGTACTCTGCCTCTGTCACGATAGTTGCTATGCTTGGGTCCACTATTTCAGCCACGGTATCAGTCAGTTGGTAAAACAATCTTCTGTTTCTTCATCTTTGGCATTAGTGGATGGTGTTGTCTGATTCATAATGACCCATATCATGCCATATTATCTCACAAATTCCTGAGATATCGATCTTCATGCATTCCACTTCATTTCTGATGACTTCTAGTTTGTCTGGATTCACACTGTGTGTGTTCCACATTCCAATTGTTGACCTTTCAACTGTTTCTTCTCACGTCATGTTGAGTTGTGCCCCGTCAGCAACAGAACAGCATCCTGAACATTTCGTCTGTGCCATTAGGGTGGACTCTACTTTGAGGAGGCAGCTCTTCCCTCATCGTATTTTG
>NW_022103913.1:8089706-8090552 GCF_000313985.2 Echinops telfairi
GCCTAATAAATTTTTCGTCTATTTATTCATTCGCTTGCTTATTCCTGGCCTTGTTCTAAAACATTCTTAAAGCCACTACCTGTCAGAACCAGGTGCTCTTAGGCTTCTTTTGTTGTTGCTGTCATTGTTTTCAACATACAAGGAACTAACTAATTGAACAACTTTGATTCTTCAAGCCTTTGTTTGATGGTTTATATGTATTATTTCACTGGACGTGAGTTAGAAAAGCAGCTTTCTTTAAAGCAGATGGTAAAGTACCTCTCAGGAGAAGAATTATATTGAGCAAACAAGCGAGCATCACTTAGTCTTTGTTTCCTCATGTGTAAAAATGGGGACCATAACCATATCTACCTCGTGTCCTTACTATGAGGATTATAGAAGACAGCAGGAGAGAAAGCTGCCATATCTCCAGGGCCTTGGAAGTACTGGGCATAATAAAGTAGATAGACAAATACTTGTTGACTGACTGAATAAGATGCATATAATAAGCTCCCAGTGAAAACTGTTATTCATACTACATGTTTAAGAAAATTCCATGGACAATTCTGAGATTTCAGGGGAGAAGGAGGCAGCCCAGTGGCGCACGGTGGATGGTGCGTTGAAGGAATGCAGAAAAGCAGTAGACGAGGCCGCCAATGCCCTTCTCAAAGCCTAAGAAGAACTAGAGAAGATGAAAAGCATAATTTAAAATGCAAAGAAGTGGAGTAGGGAACCAGTGGAGAGGTCTGAGGGGCCAACCCCAATCCCAACTATGTGGACACCTGCCCTTCCCCGCAGAATTTATTTCAGAGTACAGTACTCAAGCTGCAGCTCAGGGAGAGGGCCGTGTCTGATCAGTGCACACGG
>NW_022103913.1:8093970-8095068 GCF_000313985.2 Echinops telfairi
GCTGGGCGGTGCCCTGGAGGCCATCAAAGCCCATTGTGCTGATAATGAATTTGCCCAGGCTTTAACCAGGCAATTCCTCCGAGGTGTGACCCTCAGGGTATACAGCGAGGAGACCCTTAGAGGCTGTGTCCATGCTGTCCAGAAACTGGCCCGGAGGGTAGCAATGATGGATGAAACCAGAAATAGCTTATACCAGTACTTCCTTTCCTACGTGCAGTCCCTGCTCCTGTTCCCACCTAAGCAGCTGACGCCACCACGGGAGCTCTGCCCTGAGGATAGAAACACATTTAAGCTATTGTCCTACGCCCCCTACTGTGTTGAGCACGGAGATCCGGAGCTGGCAGCCACGCTTGTCAGTCAGCTGTAAGGGTGGTGCCTCCGAGTGGCCCAGGACTGGCTGCATGGCACACGAGTGACCCTAGAACCTAAGCAGATCGTGGGCATCCTGACTGCATATGCCAGCGCCGTAGGAATAGGAACCAGTCAAGTGCAGCCCAGGTGGTGTTCTGACCAGTCCGATTTCATGTCACGGGCAGTGGGCAGTAACACGTATACCAGGGGTTGGCAGCAAGGATCCCAAAAGTGTCGTGAAAGGAGCAGGTTGCAGATCCTGTTCTCAATGTCAACACTTGTTGACATCATTTCCACTTACTCTCATGTCAGTGAACTCCAGGAGTGCTTCCTTGCAACCTGTGTAACATCTTCATTTTTCAGGTTAAACTGATGGGGCTTATGAGCCAATCAAAATAATGTTTGTGATCCCTACTGCTAGTGACTTTTGACCTTGGAGCAAACTGAATAAAGCAACCAGAAAACAGAAAAAAAAGACATGCGTGAGCATGTCTGACATTGAAGACGAGGCCCTCTACACATGTTTTCTGTGTCTGAGATTTTGAGGCAACCAGAAAAAGGTTCTCCTGAAGCAAGAATGACGAAGGAATTTTCACAAAGAAAGATACCTAACATTTCACTTTAAGCTGTTTGCTGCGCTTCCTCAAGATAGGATTCCCATCTACTGCCCAACCCTTCAAGGAATTCTGCAGCACGGAGAGCCTTGACTGGATGGAGTTGTTGGACGTGGAGGGGTGGAGGCAGTGC
>NW_022103913.1:8095552-8100528 GCF_000313985.2 Echinops telfairi
TCACCTGTTCCTGACCCTCCTTATTCTTCTGTTGTTCTAAGTAACTAGAAATCAATTGTCATGCCTTCGATGGCCACTTCCAAGTTTTTAAGACCCCAGGCACTACACAGCAAGCAAGTTTTTAAGCCCCCAGGCACTACACCACAAGCAAGCTAGAAAGTGGAACCAAACCAAACCGAACCAAAACTCACTGCCAGCTAATCGATGCCAACTCATAGCAACCCTATAGGACGAGGAAGAAGTGCCCCTGTGGGTTTCTGAGACTGTGACTCTTTATGGAGCAGAGAGCCTCGTCTGTCTCTTGCAGAGCGGTCAGTGGTTTCAAACTGCTGACCTTTCGGTAAACAGCCCAGCATGTAACCACTATGCCACCAAGCTCCCAAACTTGACAGGATATCAATATAAATGTTTTAATGAGCTGAAGAAACACTGGAAGCACTCACTCCCTTATGCCAAGAAATGTGGAACACAAGAGATTAGAATTTGGTCAACAGACTGGAAGAGACAGATTAATATTTGTATCCCTGCCAAAGAAAGGTGACCTAACAGAATGTGGAAACCATTGAACAATATTGTTAATCTCACACGCAAAAATTTTGCTGAAAATCATTCAACACCAGTTGCAGAAGTACATTGAGAGGGATCTTCCAGAGATTCGGGCTAGATTGAGAAGAGAGGAAGGAACAAGGATATCACAGCTGATGTTTGATGAACCTTGGCTGAAAGCCGAGAATACCCAAAAGATGTTTGCTTGTGTTTTATTGACCGAACACAGGCAGTTGGCTGTGTGGGTCGTAACAAACTATGACAAGTTCCTTGAGAAGAATTCCAGAACACTTCATTGTGCTCACAAGGAACGTGTAATATGGACCAAGTGGCAGTATTATAAATAGAACAAGGAAATATTGCCTGGTTTAAAATCAGGAAAGCTAATCAAGACAAATAACTTTGGCATAGATACAAACATATAGATTAATACAATAGAATTAGAAGCCCACAGACAGTCTAATTCATATGTGGTCAATTAATTTTTTATATTTACTTGTCATTATCTTTATTGGTATTCTTTATTTCTTTGTTTAACAGTTTTATTAGAATATAATTCACATATCATACAATTCCTTAGTTCATCACATCAAGAAGAGTTGCACAGGGAATTAAAAAAAGAAGAGTTGTACAACCATTATCACAATCAGTTTTAGTGCACTTTCTTCATTCTTATACTCATCATTATTAACTCCCCATTTCCCCCCCAACTTCCCCTGTCATATCACCATGGAAGCATTAATCCAGTTACTGTCTTGATAGATTTACCTGTCTTAAAAACTCCCAACAATAACAGAGTAAAGCATAAAAACCTCAATTGAAAAGAAAGCAGAAAATATTAAAAACTAGAACAAATTTAAATGAATGATACGGTGCTAAATTTTAACCTAATTGCCTCTGTAACAATCCACTTTCCAAGGCATGATAGCAAGGCTATTCACATCCCTGGTCCATAGTTAGAGGAAATTCACCATGAGCTTAATCCACATGTATTTCCCTCCACTTTTTTTTCAACTGAAGCAATTTTAAAATGGGTCAAAGGGGAGATCAAATGGTAAGATATTACATTTTGGCCTATGTCTGCCATAATCAACTTTACAATGATATCTTTCTGATAACTAGGCTATTCACATTTCTCAGCTATGATTGAAGGGGATTCACTGAGGTTAAGTCCATGTGTGGGCCCTGCAAATGGATATGGGGCTTCTGCTGCATCCACAGCCTTCTGCAAACCAGGTGTTTACAAGTTAAGCTCGGAGATGCCATTCTCTCTTTTAGATTTGGATGATATTCTTTACAATCCTTGGATCACACAAGCTGGTGTGCTTCTTCCATGTGGACTTAATTGATGCCTCACTTAGATGGCTGCTTGTTTGAAAACCAGTCTTTAAGACCCCAGACGCTATTCTTTCTGATAAGTAGGCACCATCTAGTTTCTTCACCACACTTTGCTATAGTACCCATGTCTTCAGTGATCTCTTCATGAGATCAAGCATCAAACAGGACCATGTCATAATAACTAGTTGTTCTTAGGCTGGTGCTAGAATTAAGTGCAAACCCAAAATCCATTCATGCATCTATGGTTTATACATGTCCCTGGTTCACCTTAAAGGATCAAAGACATTTTATGTTAGATCGCATTATCAATCATCCCTGGTCATCACTTCCACTGCCATCAAGTCACTGATGACTCACAGCCACTCTATAGGGGAGGGCAGAACCGTCCCTGTGAGTCTATGAGCCTGCAAATCTTCATGGGACAGAAAGCCTCCTCCTTCCCCTGCAGAACTGAGTGGTGGTTTTAAGCTGCTGACCTTGCAGTTAGCAGCCCAATGCATAATCATTCTGCTTTGATCGTGTCATTAGTTTAGCCAATGGGATAGCATTTAAAACACTGTTGAGGAAAGGATATTATACAAGTATAGTGGCCAGTCAAACTCTAGAGAAGGAAATACCTCTCCGTGATCAATTCTAGACCCATCTCCTCATCTGATGAAAGTGAAAACTGGGGCCCACAGAAGAAAGGGACTTGAGAGAAGCTGCACAGTCAAACTTATCTGTGAAGGAGGAGAATGGTGCCACATGGGGACCTGTGAGAAAATGAGGACAGATGGCCCTGTGACTCTGCTCAGGTGGGGGGCAGTTGTAACATTGCACCAGAGACTCCTGTTTTCCCTTCCTCCAGAGCTCTGGACAAAGAGCCCTCAGCCTGCAGTCCACAGGGACATCTTGCTCAGGAACTCCGACCGCTCTCCTAGTTCTACTTTCACCGCAAGACTCAGTGGGGGGCCCAGGTCATGCCCCTACCATCGATGTCCACCTCTGCCCTGACCGAACCCACTGAGAAAGCAGAGGGAAACAATCAGACAGCTTGGGGAGCTGCCCCATCCGCCAGTTTTTGTCATCTCCCCAGGATATAACATAGATGGGTCACTCTTTGCTGTCTACCTGCTAGCCCAGGCAAACTGAAAGGTGAACTAAGGGCTTGCACAGACTACCTGGGCCAGGATCAAGTTAGGTTCCCATTGCCTGACCTTTTCCCACCACTTCTCGGCCAGTTTGTCATACTGTGGTGGCTTGTGCGTTGCTGTGATGCTGGAAGCTGTGCCACTAGTATGTCAAGTGCCGGCAGGGTCACCCAAAGTGAAGAGATTTCAGTGGCACTCCCAGACTAGAGCAGACTACGAAGAGGACTCGGCTGCACACTTCAGAGGAAAACCTTATGCTCCAAAACATTGCCAGATACAGAAGACCTAATGAATGGAAGCAGATCATTGTTGGAGATATGCTGTAGGGTGACCCCTGGGGTCAGAGGTCACTCAAAATATGACTGAGGAGGAGCTGTCTTCTCAGAGTGAAGTCGAATGGTAACATGAGTGGGGTAAAGTCTGTGGGAATGGAGCCTTCGGAATCTTCACTTGCTGATGGGATATGACCCAAGGTAAGAAGAAACACCTGCCAAAATCTGCTCACTGTTGGAACTTGGACTGTGAGAAGTATGAATCTAGGAAAACTGGAATTGTCCATCATGAAATGAAACACAAAGATCAATAATATCCTAGGCCTTCGTGAGCTGAAATGGGTTGGTATTGGTCATTGTGAATCAGAAGGTCATATGGGTTACAATACTGGGAATGACAATCAAAAGGAATGACATTGCATTTGTGATCCAAAAGGACCTTGCGAAATCAATCTGGAAGTACAATGCTGGGATGGGATCCTAACTATCCATCTTCAGTACAAATGTCATTCAAATGTATGCCTCACACACAAAGCTAGTGAAGAATTCACCAACGTCTTCAGACAGGAATTAATCAAACATACAATCAAGATGCATTGATAATCATTGGCAACTGGAATGCAAAAGCTGGAAACAAAAAGGAAGGAGCAGTGGTTGGAAAATAGGGACTTGGTAATAGAAATGAAGATGGAGGTTGCATGATAGAATTTTGCAAGGCCAACAACGCCTTCACTGAAATTTCCTTTTTTTCAACAAGAAGAAAAGCAACGACACACATGGACTTCTCCAGGTGAAATACATAGAAATCAAATTGACTGCAACTGTGGGAAGAGAAAATAGAGAAGCTCAATATTAGAAGTTAAAACCAAGCCAGGGTCTAATTGTGACCATCAACTGCACCTATGTAAGTGCAGGATAAAGCTGAAAACATTTAAAAGCAGTCCATTAGAGCCAAAATACTACCATGAGTAAATCCGACCGGAATTTTGAGAACATCTCAAGAAGAGATTTGACGCATTGAACACTGATGACAGCACAGCTGAGAAGCTGTGGGATGACATCAAGAAGACAGGAAAGAAAGTGGATGTCCAAAGAAACTCTGACACTTGCTCTTAATCATAGAGTAACGAGGAAGAAGTGAAGTCAAAGAACTGAATAAAAATTTTCAAAGGGACACTGAAGATGACAAAGTAAAATATTATAATGAAATGTGCAAGAAATCAAAAAGGAAGAATATGCTCAGCATATCTGGAAATAAAATAACTCGAGAAAAAAATTCAAGCCTCAGGTTGCAATATTGAAAAATTCTATGAACAAAATTTGGGAAGGAAGCATCAAAAAAAAAGATGAAAAGAATATACAGAGACACTGTACCCAAAAGAACTAGCCGACATACCACCATATCAGGAGGTAGCATATGAGCAAGGACCAATGGAACTGAAGCAAGAAGTTTAAGCTGCACTGAAAGCATTAGTCAAAAAAGAGCCCCAGGAATTGATGCAATACCAACTGGAATGTTTCAAGAAGCTGATGAAGCACTGGAAGCACTCACTTGTCTGTGTCAGGAAATTTAGAAGACAGCTACTTGGCTAACTGATTGGAAGAACTACATATTTGTAACTATTCCAAAGAAAGGTGACCCAGCAGAATGCTCAACTAATACAATATAATTTATATGGCATGCAAGTAA
>NW_022103913.1:8101090-8103416 GCF_000313985.2 Echinops telfairi
TGCCTGCAGCAATGGCTCCAGCACAGCAGCAATGGTGAGGACGGCAGGGGGCGGGGCAGTGTGTCACTAGGTTGTGCATAAGGTCGCTATGGGTGGGAACTGATTAGATGGCACCTAACAACAGAGCCGACCTCAGTCTTTTCCACTGACCTTGAGGCTCCCGAAAATAGGAGCCTCCTTGAACTCACCCATTTCCCAGAAACCGACCCATTAACAGGGATTCGGTAGATCTTTGCAGATTATAACCACATGAAAGAATTTCCATTCTGAAAATTCTCCTTTTGCAAAGGTTTTGTAACTCTTTGTTGGTGTTGATGAGGTAATTTATCTTCAAGTTGCCTTCGTTCCTGGAAACAAACTTCTTGAGTGCAGAAACACAGACAGATCTTGCTTCAGTCAAGCTAAATGGACAAGGAGTTTGGTACACTTTAGCTAGGCCAGGATCACTGGCCGGGGGGACTTGAAATTCCCCGAGGCTGGAGCTGTGGAGGTGGCTGCCCACAGAATTGAGAGACACCCTGGGGAGGTGGGCAGGATGTGAAGGGCCGCCATGGAGCTGGCGCTGGGAGGCTGCTCTGCCATCCACGGACTCCGCCTTTGCATCACCCTTGTTTCCAGTTTATCCCTCATCACTGCACCCACACTGACAGCATGTCCTGCACTTTCTGCCTCCTGAGGATCCCTCAGATCCCCCCAGCTCTACCACCACCACCTCATCCCAGCCACCTCCTCTTGGTCGCCAGGCCCCTTGCAATGTGGGCTCTGTGTAGGGCACAGAGATGCCACAGCCCACTGCCTTCCTGGAAAGCTTTCAATGGCTTCCTATGCACCCTAAAAAATTCCACCTAACTTGGTCTGATGACAAACTGCACCCATCTACCCTGCCGACCTCCGCCGGCTCTTTTGGTCATTCTTCCCAAGTCTTCTCTCCTTCCCAGGCTCATCAAGCGCTTTCTTCACGATCTTGACTCCTGCTCAAGAACCGCAACGGAACCCTGGACCACTTGCTCCCCTCCGCTACATCTATGCCCAACCTTTGATCTCAAACGTGCCCCTACCGCTGGTTTCATGCACAGTCTTTACCAAAATGTAGACTGCGGTTCTGTATAAGTGCTTCCTGTTGGCTAACAGTCTCCCTCACAAGAAGGCATCAGCTCTGTGAAGACAAGAACTGTGCTTCTCGTCTTCGCCACACTCCAGCATGGAGTCAGTGCTTCCCACTCAGCAGATGCTCAGGAGCTATTTGGTCTTAAAATAATGGAGACAGGGACTCTTCTACTACCCTACCAGAAATTCCCCTGGGTTAGGCCCACCACAGGGCCCCAGGCTCCAGGGAAGGAGGCAGAGGGAGATACAGATATGGTAGACCATAAAGAGGGTCCTAGTCACACAGTAAGGAGGTAGAATCCATGAACTGGAAACAGAAATATTTCCAAGAGGGTTGAAAGCAGCCTCAGAAGTCAGCCCCAGGCCTGGCCCCATCTGCAAGCCCTCAGTCATGACTGTTGTGGGCCAGAGGAGTGTGGGGCCACCGTAGAAGCAATGCTAATGTTCTGCTCCCAGAGGGGCAGCTAACTGCTGGTCGAAGAAAGCAGCGTCTGGGTAGCCAAGGAGACTGGCTTCCAGAGAAACTGGTAGAACACTACTACTACTCTACCAAGTTGTTGTGAGAAATAGATGCTATACTATCCAAATGCAACCCCTATCTTCCCAGGCATACAGTAAATGCTCTTAATTCCTTTCTCCCTTTCCCACCTCCCAAGGCGAACAATTGGGGATGTATGCTGCAGGATTCCTCTTCCTGCCTCCTCCATGTCTACCCTGCGCTGCGATATCTGGGTGGGAAACAGCTCCAGGCTGCAGATGCTATGACAGCGTTGCTTAAATTGAATTATGCTGAAATCAGAGAAGCCTTCAGCTCTCCCAGGGAGTTCAGAAGTGTTCACCCTGAGAGTAACTGCACACTGCACAGGAAAAGGCATTCGGGTTGATAAGGAGTCATTCGGCTCACCATCTAAGGCAGTGCTCGCCTTTGAAATATGCCTGCCTTATTAGCACATACTTGGAATTTCCAGGACTGAATATTATTTCAATTACACAGAGCCCATACTGAAGACATTGTTTTTCATGCTGTAATTTCATCTCTCCCCAATGTTACCGTCTTTCACATCCAGGGAGCCAGGGCCCTAATGAGTAAGAGAGAGAGAGAGAGAGGGCTGAGCAGTAGAGACCGATCCAAGAGCTCGAAACAGAGTAAGCATGGGAGACACGTCTGCATCACTGAGAACAGCATAGCCATAAGTTAGTATCTGCACTTTTCCTGGAA
>NW_022103913.1:8104756-8105868 GCF_000313985.2 Echinops telfairi
ACATGTCCAACACCAATCCACAAAGTCCTCCTCCATCTCACAAAACAGACGCAATGATGCCGACTGCAGGAGGAAAGCCGAGTCAGTGAACGTGTAAGCATCTCCGCGCTGGCAGGGTCTCCACACGGCTGCTCAAGCACTCAGGGCTGCATCAGGGTAGGTCCATGTGGCTTCTCCTCAGGGATGCCTTGCAGGAAGTGAGCCTTACAAGCTAAAGCAGGGAACTGGCTAAGGCAGCTGCACCCTGGTCCCACTGTCAGAAAGCAAGGGACCCAAGAACTAGAAAGACAAGGCTCACTGAGCCATTTATCTCTCTGCCCTTCAATTAACCCTGCATGTGTTTATCGGCCAGGTTGGCAAATAAACTAACTACCTCAGTTACTAAGCACATAAAAAGTTGTCCAATATTAAAATATTAGTCGTTGGGAAAATCAAAATCACAATGAGATACCACTCTACGCCTCTCTAGATTGGCTATCATCTGAAAGACCAAAGATAAAAGTTAGAAAGGTTTTGGAGATATTGGAATCGTCTTCCAATACCGTGGAAATGCAGGATGGTGCAGCCACTCTGGCAGCCCTGAAAATACTAAACAAACCTACCATATGACCCAGTAATTCCACTCCGAGAGCGCTGAAAGCATGTATCCACAAAAGATTTGTCCATTGCAGTATTATTCATGCAGTATGTCCATTGCAGTATTATTCATATTAGCCCAAAGGTGGAAGTAACCCAATGTGCAACAAGTATGAATGGATAAACAAAATGTAGTGTACCCATACAATAAATTATTCCATCATATGATAAAATGAAGTTCTGATAAGTGTTACAACATGGACAAAGCTTTGTATTATCAGTACAAGTGAGAGGACTCAGAAACAACAGGTCATATGTTGTATGATTCCAGTTCTATGAAATGTGCAGGCTAACTGGAGATCCCCTTGCAGAGGGGCCTCAGTGAGGAGTCAAGCCAGCCAGGGTGCGATGTAGCAACGATGAAAAATACAACTTTCCTCCAGTTCCTAAATGCTTCCTCCCCGCTCCCACTATCATGATCCGAATTCTACCTTGCAAGTCTGGCTAGACCAGAGGATGTACACTGGTACAGATAG
>NW_022103913.1:8107036-8107950 GCF_000313985.2 Echinops telfairi
GCAGCTTACTACATCCCTGGAATGATTCCAGTAAGAGATAACAGGGGTCTTGATGAGCTACTGGCACTGAGTAGAGTGGTAGGTGGATTCAAGAGAGAGCTGATGCAACAATCATCAAGGCTAGTGGACCAACCACAACAGGAGGGCTGACTGTGCTTGCTCTCCCTTGGAGTCTCTGTACAAATGTTTGTTCCCACCCACTCGGGACTTGAAGACCACCAAGCCTACTTTAAAAGCACTGGAAAGGAAGATAGAGAGTTCTTTGTAAACCAGAGTTTTCAAAGATCCCTTAAAGATGGAGACAGGGAATCACATCTCAAGCTCATGCACAAAAGAACCAGAGCATAAGAGCAGGGAGGGCTGCACGGCTATTCAAAGCTCAGGGGTGGTGGAGTCCAGGAGCATGGGCTTGCTGGGAGACAGTTCTTCATAGATCTCCCACATTTCTGTGTCTCTTGTGAACAGAGGTGCTGACCATCCTTTCAAGAATGTTTGTATAGAAAATACCTTAGAAGATATAGCATAAAAAGAAGAAGATATAGCATCTCCCTCCAGAAGCAGCAAGCTATTTTGGTTTCACTGCCATGCACTTAAAAGAACGTTGCCTCCAAGGCAAAAACCGTACAAGTTTGCTTGCAGTCCATTATTAAAAAATTAGTTTCCTAAGCATGCAGTTATCCAACTTTGACACAAACCCACCCACGTGTATTAGGCGTGTGCAGCGTACACCTAAACCAAATGTTTGAGAAAACCACTGGACGTGGTAGGTGGATAGATACAGGAATACTGGCTGAGTTAGTTTATTGTGCCAACCTGGCCGATAAACACATGTGGGGTTAATTGAAGGGCGGAGGGATAAATGGCTCAGTAAGCCTCACCTTTCTAATTCTCAGGTCTCCTGCTTTCTGATGGTC
>NW_022103913.1:8110339-8112123 GCF_000313985.2 Echinops telfairi
ATCCATGAGTTGCTGTGCATTTGTTTCTCCAAAGTACCTAGACTCACACACTCATGCTGCTCTCAGAGCCATGGAAGTGAAAGCCCTTTGTCTTGGACTTGAGAGTCTCATGTCTTCTGCCAGCATCCATCCATTAAACTATTGCAGATTTAACAAGTTAGCTTGCAAGTAGGGTGAATTTTAGACCTTTCACAGTCCTTAACAAATAAGTATGGAAGAAATCAGTTGGGTAACTGGTCAGAAAGTAGACAAATGGGTATCCGTTCCTTTATCCCTTACCTGCAGGATCAAGCAGTGAAATCTGGTCAGGGTGAGATCAGTGTGGGAGGCGGAGGTCAGAGGCACAGGGAACTCCCACAGGCAGAAGGCTCATTAGTGGCATATCCCACAAACAGCAGCCACCCTCATAACTAGAGAGCACAGTGCTCACAGACTAACTTGCATGCTCAGATTAAAAAGTAGAGTCTAACCAATCAATATTCACCAAACATTTGAGAAAAACAGTATCACCAAAACATATATATGAGCACATGCATGCATGCACACACACAAACATCCAAAGAAGGGAATAGCATGTACACAGAGGTGGAAGAGGATATAGTGGTCATTTAAAAAGTTAACTGAGATGCAGGCCTTGGATACGGGCCAGGGAGAAGGGATTGCTACTGGAGCTGATACCAAGCAGCCAAAGTCCACAGGAATGAACCTTGAGTTGCTGGATGGAGTGAAGGCAAATATCAAAAAGTATTCGAGATGCTGATGGCAACCAGAGCCCTGGAGATATGTCCACCACCACTGGTTTCACAAGACTTTGCACCCACTTCCTGCATTCTGCATCATTGCATGTAACTGCACAGTAGAGAAGACCCTAAAGCGGATCCAGAGTCATAAAGGGGTGATTAAACTATGGTTGTTAATGAAGAAGGTGCATAATGATTTTATGATCAGAAATGAAAACTGAGTCCCAAATATGGACTCTTGTAACAGGCATCCCGATCCGAACCACCTTGGACAACTCGGCCACGGTCCAGTGCACAGGCTTCCATCAGCTGACTCTGAAGGCCAGGAGCACAAGCCAAGACAGTGACCCACAGAATGACCTCACCTTTCTCAGAATTCGGGCCGAGAAACACGAGATCATGGTTGCTGCGCATGAAGACTGTCCTGATCATCATCCAGAATCCCTGCGGGTAGACCTGCTCTCCCGCTACCCTGCCCTGTGGGGCTGGGCAGAGGGAAGCATCACGTTCCTGAGGAAGGACCCCAGCTGGACACTGTCTAACTAATCTTTTGGACTTCATTTCTACTTTTACACTTAGGTCGTTACTCATATCCCACATTGACTATATTGTAGAATTGTACCTCAGTTGTGTAATAAACAAACCCTGGTGTTGTACATTAGGGGGGGAAAGGATCTGAAGGTCACTGAATGGAAAGTTTATTTCCATGAAGTCCTTGGGTGGTACAAATGGTTAGCCTGCCCATCTGCTCACTGAAAGGGTGGAAGTGCAAGACATCTCAGAAGTGCCTCAGAAGAAAGCCTGGTGACCACCTTCTGAAATATCACCCGCAGAAAACTCTATGGAGCAGAGTTCTACTCCGAATTGACTGCACAAGGTTGTTTTCTATCCCTGGTTTTTTATTTAATATAACCAAGGCCTGGGCAACCAAGTATGCATCGGGAAGAAAAAATGATAACACATCTCTTGTACAACATGTAAAAATAAATTCTAGGTAAAATGAAATATTTTTCAAAAAAATTATAGAAGTTGTTGGGTTTTTTT
>NW_022103913.1:8114189-8117565 GCF_000313985.2 Echinops telfairi
CTGTGCCACATCCATGTAGCAGAAGTCCCAGATGAGCAGAGTAGAAGGTGTCGAGAGCATTGCTAAAGAAATAGCTTCATAACTTCTCTATAATATCCTAAAATTGATTTTAATATTTTTTAAAATAGCCTACACATCTAAGAAGTTCAACAAGTTATGATATTGAGTGTAGCCAAACTGTCCACACCTAGATACATCAGGGTCACACTATCAAAGACAAAAACAAAAATTAAATTTTGATAGTAGCAAGAGAAAATGGCTCATCACACACAAGGAAGCACAAACACAATGTTCAGATGAAGCAATGGAGGCCAGAAAGCAATAAAAACATGCTGAAAGAGCTGACGGGGAAAACCAAAAGACCAAGAATTCTCCACCTGGTAAAATCATCCTTCAAAATTAAAAGCAAAACAAAGATATTCTTCTGTCAACAAAGAGAGAGCGCTATTGCTACCAGACCTACCTTACAAGAGACACGAAAGGTCATCAGACTAAGAGGAAGCAGCACTAGAGAATGGCTCAGATACCCAGGGAGAACCGAAAAGCACCCAAATGGGGGCTTATAGGGAAGAGGCTATAAATATATTTTTCTCAGTTCTTACCTTTCTTAAAGGCATAAAATGGCATACTGCCACCATCATAATACCATGTTACTGAATGTATATGTAAATATAATATTTACCAGTTGTCTTTGAGTCGATAGATGAGCCTAACAGAACAAAGAAGAGAGAGCAGATGGGCTATATTGGAACAAGCTTTCTGTACATACTTTTCTGGAGTTAGTATTTATTTTAGTAGTCTGTGATAAGTTAAGATATGCATACGGTGATCCCTAGACCAACCAAAAGGAAAATGCCTAGGAACAAATGGCTTAAAAAGTCAACTGAGGAATTAAAATGATACACTAAAAAAATATGTATTTAACATAAAATATGACAGTCAAGGATGAGCATAGGAACAAAAAAAGACAGAAATACAGAAAAATATCAAAGTGGCAAAGGTAAATCCATCCAATCAATGACTGCTATACACATCATCACCAGTCACCAAGGATTGTAAATCATATAATCCGAAGTCGAAGGAGGGATGAGTATCAGAGCCTACACTGTGAGAATCTGGTTTGCAGAAGGCTGTGGATGACAGTGGGAGCCCAAGATACATCTGTGGAAACGACATAGGAAACAAGTGTCCAGTGACCTCCCTCTATGCACAATTGAGGGATGGGAGGACAGGGCTTACTAAGCAAAGTGCACTGGAGATGAGTATAACCGATCAAGGGATAAGCCTGACTTGAACAGTTAAATCCGTGTCCGTTGACCCCTCCTCTGCTGCATGCTGGACTTGATCTCATTTTCCACGTTTTCTGTACTTTTGTTTTGTTTTGCTTCTCATTTGTTCATATTAGGGTTTATCTCAGAGGTGTTATGTCATTGGGGGCCACCTCTTGAAGTTCTGTTATATGCTTTCCTGTTTTCCAGTCTATGAAACCCAGGATTGATGAACCTAGAGGGACAGCCATTAGAACAAGGGTTTTGGGGGGTAGGGGTGGAGTACAGTAATGGTGGGGGATGGTGGTAAAAAGGGAGACGATGTCAAGGAGCCAAGGAAGGAAAAGAATGTTTGAAAACTGATTGGCAGCAATTGTGCAATTCTGCTTGACATGATTAAACTATGGAATGATGTAATATATGTATTAACTCATAATTAAATAATAAATTTTAAAAGTATATATAGGAAAGATCTCAAAACAAGACCTGCAAGAGACATCAAAAGTAAACTTTCCAAAAACAAATAATAATAATTACCATAAATGTAAATCTTCTAACCACCCCAATCAAGAAATTGTTAGACCGATTAAGAAGAAAAACTTCTACTCTCTGCTGGATGCAAGAGATACACTTTAGATTCAGATAAACAAAGGAGATGAAAGTATAAAGAATGCTAAGATATGAACCCAAAAAAAGGAAAATAGACAGCTACCTGGTCAGCTGACTGGAGGTGATCCATATATATATATATATATATTTTTTTAAAGATATATACCATGAAAGCATTAACTATGAGATTACTAAATTGCAGAATTCTCCAGAGAAGGGTTAGAGACATGGAAATACTGCCATCAGAAGCATTTCCATTTTTATGACTTAAATGGAGGCTTTCTCCAAGAACCAACAGTTTCACATTCTGACATTTTTAATGATGTTACAGCAGTACTATTTTACTTACTCTTGTATATCAGAGCACATCATAGAAGCGATTACATCATATCACAAAATGATGGATGACTACATCATTATAAAACTGTGGAACCACTGAGAACCATGACCCATCCAAAACTGACACACAAACTAGACCATCACACCAGGCCTTCGTCTGCAGTGTCAGTGTCACTGGGTGGGTTTGTTCATCAGCCTTTATATTAACAGCTGGTTCCAATCCCCTTGCACCACACAGGCACGATTAGACCCAACCCCCCCCCCAAAAAAAAAAAAACCCTGTTATGAAGTTAATGGTGATTCACAGTTACCCTGTGCAAGGTTTCCAAAACTATCATCTTTACAGAAACAAAGAGCCTCATCTTTCTCCTGCAGAGCAGCTGGGGGGTTTGCACTGGCGATCTTGTAGTTAGCAGCCCAACACCTACCCCTTCACTACCTGGCCTCCTGGCAGCACACTTTAAAAAGGGTAAAACATCATTATCTTCAGGCATTATGACGGTAAACCTGTAAATTTGACTGTAAATTCAAGCAAATAGTTAAAAGGATAATTTTTTTTTTTTACCAAATCCTGAACTACTGTTTTTTTTAATTAGTTTTATTGGCATATTATATCATGCCAATGCCATAATAAAATCTAATCATTCGATCAGATTACAAGAGTTGTGCAATCATCACAGAAGCAATTTCAGAACGTTTTCTTCTCATACTCGTTGTTGTTAGCTCCCCATTTCCTCCCAACCTGCTCTGCCATGCCTTTAGGTAATTTTTTCCCAACAGTTTTATTGGCCAGTAATTTACCTATCATTAAATAGTTCAATCATTCAGTCATATCTGGAGTACAATCACCCCCACATCAATTTCTTTAGAACATTCCCCGCTCCTGTGGTTAAATCACCCCCAAGATGAATTATGCAATCACAATCCATTCTAGTGCTCCCTCCCCTCTCCCATCTTCACCATTTACCCCCAAGATCCACCTACCCTCCCAATCATCCATCCCCCTAATCCCTGAAACCCCTTGTATCAGTTATTCTCATGATGCATCCACTACTCCTGTGCTTCACAACCGGGAGACTCGACAGAAACACTAAAAAACAAAATCACGCTAAGGTGGTAAGGATAAAAACAAAATAGTATACAGTGAACCCTCGTTTATC
>NW_022103913.1:8119299-8131338 GCF_000313985.2 Echinops telfairi
GACACCCTAAGTCAATTCTGCCTTCCCACTGCATGCCACTAAAGCCCCTCTCTACCTAATGATCCCAAGAGCATCCTTAGTCTCTCCTCCCCACACCTGGAGGTCTGACATGCACCCAAACTTGCCCATTCTCTCTCCCCTCTCTTGTGCTGCACCTCCCATCAGTAAGCCTCATCCCTCCGGCAGGGCCGCCTCCCTCTCCCGGGGACCTCACCCCAGATCCACAAGGCTACCACTCAGCAGACTGCATACCCCACCCCCTCTCCTCTGTCCATTTGATCCCAGCTGTGGATGAAGTGCCCTGCGGCCAAGTGGCCTACATTCTACAGACCGGGAGCGGATGATGTGTGGTTCATTGGCACTGGTCCAGATCTTTACCAGGCTGCCTGGTCTCCCACCAGAAGACTGGAAGGCATGCAAGCTTGAGCTTGTGCCCAAAAGCAGGGTGAATTTAAGACAGCTAACTGGATTAATACGCAGAAACCGCTGACTTTCACTTATAACAGGGAAGCCCTTACATTTGACTTGTCTTCTTATTTGATAACAATCTGGTATGTACTTTCAGCTTCAACTTCAACCTCAGCCTTTGAAAAGCTAAATAGCCAAATAAGTATGTCAGCATCCGCTGACTGACCCGCTGCCTTGACATAATGGCCGTTTACCCTTGCTCGCCCAAATGGCGCGTTATGTTCAGTGCCTGGAACGTTCCATCTCAGAGAGACCGGCTTAGGGCCAAAGTAGTCACTGTCTGTGGCAAACTTCCCACTTCCACACCCACCCAGTCTAGGCTGGGCCTCCATCTTTGGAGGAGTCTACATTCGCCCTATCGGCGCTTGCAGCCCGGGCCACAGGGTTCCCAAAAGGCCTCCAGTGCGCATGCGTACATGGTGCGCGCAGCGGCTACTCAATCGCAGACCCCAGGCACGCCTTCCCAGAAGTTTCCCGCCTTCCCAGGAAAAGTTTCCCGCCTCCTCGGAGGGGAACGCCAGGTAATGCACCCGAAATGGCGGATCCTGAGGCACATTGCCCGCATCACCACAAATAGAGACGACAGCCTACCAGAACCTCTCGATTGCAAAACAAAAATAAGTTGTGCGATCTTAGACTTTAGCGTGAAAGAATGTATTCCTAGCTTTCGTCCTGGTGGTATAGCGGGTTACGCCCTCAGCTCTCAGCCAGTGTGCCGTTTGAATCCCCCGGGTTGTCCGTGGGCGAAGCATGAACTGTCTGCTCCCTTAAGCCTCCTACAGGGTCGCTGGGTCGGAACCGGCTTGGGGCTGTAAGACGGATTGCCTAGCAATTCTGATTCCGTGCTTCTGGGAAGGAGCCCAACCCCTGAATCTTTCATAAACTTTCCATGAGATCTAAACACCGCCATGTCCACGAAGAGATGCCTCGTTTAAATAAAAAGTCCACACAAAGGAATGCTGCGGCCCCGTAAAAGAAGAGTTTATGCCGTGCATTATGTTTCGGGCGGAAAGCCCCCCCATGCCCTTCGGTGGGTTCTGACTCATGAGGCCCCTACACAGGGTTTCTATGGCTGTAAAATGTTTTGGGACCAGATGGTCTAATTTTTCTCCTGTCGGGCAGCTGGGAGCTGGCAGTCCACACTTATGGAGCTCAACAATGTATATTATATATTATGTGTGTGTGCATATATATAATATATATATTATATATATAGTGCTTTGCTAGCTTCAGTTTCCTGGGCATGATCGTTTCTCCTTCGGCCGCCATTTCCTCCTCTGGAACTTGGCTAAGGCATCCCTGGGTGGGGGGAGCAGTTAAGCACTGACTACCACCCAAAATGTCTCGTGGTTGGAACTCTGCCAGAAGTCAGAGGCTTAAAAACCCGAAGAAGTCCTGCTCCGCACATGGTCACCCTGAGTCAAAGGGACCAAGTACCTAAGCTACACAACACCAGAAAATCGCTCAGGGGTGTCAGTCTTACGACTACGGCTACCGGGGTCCCTGGGGCGATCAAAATGGTTCCGGACCTTGGCCCGCCTCTCCCTTTCCGAGGCACCGGCCAGATACCTAAAGCTGGCGAGGTCCTTGAATACAGACAACGCAGCCGTGGACAAGCGTGTGCAGCACGGCCGGCCGGTCAGCGAGCCGGGTCAACTCGGGCCGCTGGGTTCCTTCCCTGACTACGGCCACCCGAAGCGCGCACCCATCCTTGACGCCGGAGGGGGGCTAAGCGCATCGCCCAGAACGCCCCCCACGGGGGAGCCACGGGGAACGTCGAGCATTTCCGGGGCGGGGCCTAGGCCGAGCTGGAACTCCAGAGTCAGGTCCTGGTGCGCGAGCGCTTCCGCATTTCCACGAGCCGAGCTGGCAACGTGATTAGCCGCCACCCGGGCACCTGCAGCCAGCGGGAGGAGCCCCGAAAGCCCAGGCGCTTGGGGACCCCGGCCCTCCAGCTGCGTTAGGCCCCATTGGGGCCTACCCGATGCTCCTTGCCAAGTGCAGCCACCGTAGTGGACCGCGTGGGCGGAGCCTAGCGTGACATTTTGCGACTTCGCCTTCGGTTCCGCCGGCGTCACCTGCAACATAATTGGACGTTCGGCGCACATCCGGTGGGCGTGTGCAGACGCCAGAGAATCCCAGCACGCTCTCGCACGCCCGCCCGAGCTGCACGCCCGCCCGCAGTCCAGCCGCCCTTGTCCCGGAGCCCTCGGGCCTCTGCTGCCGCGCGAGCCAGACCAGGGCAGAGGGACGCCCGCACGCCCGCTGCACCCCGCACCGCCCGCCATCCGCGAGGTAATGGAAAGCCGACTGCGACCCCGCAGCCCCAGCCCCCCGGCTGCGCCCAGGTGCGGGCCTCCGGCCGAGGGAGCCCGCCCGGCCAAGCGCCCCCGACGTGAGGAGGCCGAGGTCCAGGCTGCCCCGGCCGAGGTCGACGACGACGGCGCGCTCACTACCACCACGCTCCTGGCTCTCGACTGTACCGTGAATGTGCACCTGCCCGAAGCCGACCTGGTGCTGGAGCCCGAGTCCTCCTGTGTCTTGCGATTGTCGCTCCAACACCACACGCTCATCCTCCCCCCCGAGGCCTTCCAGAACTTGGTCATTGAAGCTTCCGAAGGGTCCGGCGACTCGCTGGGCAGCCTGGAGCTGAGCGCCTTGCAGGCCTCTCCCGGGGATGAGATGGCCGCACAGCAGGAATACTCGAGCTCACCCACTTCAGAGATCGTGGTTTACGCAGAGGCCACAGAGGAGGAGTATGGCGCCATCGAGGAGGAGGAGGAGTATAGAGCCACCGAGGAGGAGGAGGAGGAGTATAGAGCCACCGAGGAGGAGGATGGAGCCACCGAGGAGGAGGAGGAGGAGTATGGAACCATCGAGGTGGAGTATGGAGCCACCGAGGAGGAGGAGGAGGAGGAGGCCACCGAGGAGGCGGAGGAGAACCTCGAGTTCCTGCAGCTCTGGATCAACCCCGAGACTGGCTCGGAAGCTGAGCTCTTCCCCTCCGAGGAGGAGGCGGAGGAGAACCTCGAGTTTCTGCAGCTCTGGATCGACCCCGAGACTGGTTCGGAAGCTGAGCTCTTCCCCTCCTCTGGAATCCAGAGCCCCAACCCACGGGCCCTGGTTCCAGACCCTTTGCATGCCCGCCCCCTGGACGCCCAACTTCCGGGGCCCTTCCCCAGCTCCCCGCTTCACCCCTTGCCTGATTCTCCGAGTCCAGGCCCCCAAGAACGCCCCTGGCGCTCTCCTCGCCACCCATGCAGGGCCAAGAGACGGCTGTTCTAGGGGAACCACAAAATTGAGTACCAGTTAGGGGCCCTGAAAGGATTTTCAGAGTCCTTCTCCATGATTATCTAACAAGTTGAAAACAGCACTCCAAGATAAAGCAGCTGGTGATTGCTTTTCCTGCACAGACTAGACAACTAGATAGCAGCAAGTTCTAGACCTTTCCATTCATAAAGTCACCCAGGAGTCCCAGCTAGACTATTTTCAAGACCTCTGGGCTCCCCGCCACTCCCCTCATTTTGCATGTTATTTTCTCCCAATCCTACTCATTCTGCAGCACCAGCTGGCCCCCCACCCCCACCCCCCACCCAACCCCCCGTTTCTTCTCAAGCCAAAATGATCACTGGGTTTATCTGATGACTTTCCTTGTATGTTTCCTTTTGATTTTGTAAATTCTTAACCATGACTTTTTGATTTCTTGGTGTTCTCAGCAGCTTTTCTGGGAATCTGCAGAATAGTAAATTGGTTACTGTAAATATTTCTAATCATAATGTTAGTTCATAGCTATCGTTTTCACTTGTTTAAGAAGTGATCTTCCGTCAGTTCACTTTTGATTATGATCGCCTGTTAAATTTTATCACATTTTCAGTATACATTTGAGATAAGTATTTCTGTTTCATTTGTTTACCTGACGTTTCCCCCCTAGACTGATAGAAAATAGTTGCACTCCTGATATTCTACATTGTTTGATAACATTTAAATCCCACCATAGGTCATTTTACTTTCTCTTTGATATATATATTTAGAACACAACCATTTAATCCAAACTTTTCATTTTTGAGGTTAATTTAATGTCTTGTGTGCTTTGTATTCTTATAAAGGCAATAAAATAATGGTAAGGTTAAAGTCAGTGAGTGATTTTATTGTCTTAAACATCAATAGTTAATGTAGATTCATCATCATGCTTTACTAATTTTTTCCTATCTCCTTCCTCAAATCCTCCAAAATCCTAGGCTGAATGTCACACATGTGCCCCAGGCTGGAAATGCAGCAACATGCTCTAAGTCCCCTTACCATCTATTATGTGTGTACACACTTTGCCAATTCCTTTCTCTTTTTTAATTCAATTAACTGATCTTGCCAGTTTCTACTTCCCATATTCTGCTTATATCTCTTTAAGAAAGTTTTCATTTCTAATACTGCCTATTTTTTATTTCAAGGTTCTTATTGCCTCTTTCTTGTTTCCAAACTTTTGAACTTGTAATCATAACTTTTATATTTAACATTTTTTAAAACTTTGATTCAATACCCTCACATATAAAAATCACTTGCTTTTAATGACACTGGTTGTGTCAGTTGCTTAGTAATTTTTTCTGATGCACTGCATTGTTATTATTTCCCCTACCTGGTCCTCCAAGGGCCACATTCTTTTGAAACGTGTAACTTGTTTCTGGAAAGACTCACCCCAATCCTCAAAGCAACTACCCAAAAGAACCCAAACCCATTGTTACCAGTCTGAGTCCTGGCAATCCCAATGTGAGAGAGTAGAACTTCTCTGCAGGGTTTTCTGGACTGTGATCAGATAGCCAAGGCTTTCTTCCAAGGTACCCATGGGTGGGCACCAACCACTAGCTGATAAGTTAATAGTCAAGCACAAGCCATTTGTGCCACACAGGGACCTTCACACATCATGCAGTGGTTCAGTGTCCCGTTTCAATCTGTCTTGCCTTGATCTACCACAGGCCTGACCATAAAGTAGTCATGAATATCTCTTCAGCCTCTAATCATTGACAGGCTCCTCAAAGGACCAGAAATTCCATATGCCGCTATACAGTTTTGTGTCCATACCATGCACAGATCAAAACAGCTGCCTAGTAATGGATTGGGTTTTCCACTCCGTTCCTGGTCCCAGAAGGCTTATTTCTTTCTTCTGAATGTAGGTTTAATGTTAATATTTAATGTGGTTTAATATTCCCTACCAATGCTTTCTGTCTCCACTAGGAGGAGAGAATCCTGAACTAACTAATGTCTGTATCCATAGTTCCCACCGCATACTCAATCATGCCATTCCCCTACTTGACAGCAATTAATCATTCACAAGCCCCAGCTTTGTGGATCTAGTCATTCTGAAGCGGGAAATGAGTGTTGACAAAAGGGTGCCTTCGATTGTGAAAGCCTCGAGCTCTACAATAGATGTAACAGGGCTCAACTATTTTCAGCAGTATGTGGACCGACTGTCAAAAAAAAAACAAAAAAAAACTTCAAGAACAAAAGTCTTTAACGTGATATTGTCTATTGCTTGATTTTAATACTTTTAAAGGCATAGCATCACTTGTAAAAATGTAAAAGAAACTTTCCAAACTTTCCAAAGCGAAAAATGGTAAGTCTGGATACGAGAGAAAAGCAGGTGCTGAAATGAGAGGTTGCCCTGAGGGACAAACAGCATTTGGTGGTGTAGAGATTTGGCTTCTATAGGCTGTTTATGAAAGAGAAAAGGTACAATTCAGTGACCACACAACCCGGGAGGGGGGGTGGCAGGGGAACAGGCTTCCAAACCTTGGTGCATCCAGTAAGTAAGATAATAAAGAAAAAGAAACGCGGAGTGCGGAGTGGAGATCCAAAGCCCATGAGTAGGCCACTGGAAATCCCCTTGCAGAGGGGTCTCGGGGAGGAGATGAGCCAGTCAGGGTGCAATGTAACAATGATGAGAAATGCAACTTTCCTCTAGTTCCTAAATGTTTCCTCCCCGCTCCCACTATCATGATCCGAATTCTACCTTGCAAGTCTGGCTAGACCAGGGGATGTACACTGGTACAGATAGGAACTGGAAATACAGGGAACCCAGGGCGGATGATCCCTACAGGACCAGTGGTGTGAGTGGTGATACTGGGAGGGTAGAGGGAGAGTGGGTTGGAAAGGGAACCGATTACAAGGAACTATATGTGACCTCCTCCCTGGGGGATGGACAACAGAAAAGTGGGTGAAGGGAGACGTCGAACAGGGCAAGATATGACAAAATAACAATTTATAAATTATCAAGGGTTCCTGAGGGAGGGGAGAGCCAGGAGGGAGGGGGAAAATGAGCTGATGCCAGGGGCTGAAGTGGAGAGCAAATGTTTTGAGAATGATGAGAGCAATGAGTGTACAAATGTGCTTTACACAATTGATGTATGTATGGATTGTGATAAGAGTTGTATGAGCCCCTAATAAAATGATTTTTTAAAAAGAAACTCTTGATAGTAAAAGAGATGAGATTAAATATACTTTTCCTAAACTTGACCCCCTGTAAAATGAAGCAGTCTATTGGAAATGAAAACGCCAAGTGTTTAACATGTTCCCTCATAGATGGTGGTCCTCTGAACCTGTCAAAGGTAAAATCTGAAGATAATGCTGAGATTGCCCAGAGCTCAGTATCTTCTCAGAGATGCGGTTCTGGTGACTAGAAGCTCAATCGATAATAAAACAACAAACCACCATAAGTGAGAAACAGACAATACAGAAAAGGCAGAACCAGCCTTCCTCATGGTTGACGTCATTGGCTGCCAGACACAGATTGTTTTGTTTTTCATATTTCTTGTTTTGCTTTTAGGTGTTGTCAAGTCTATTTGGTCTCCTAGCAAACCTACGTGACAGAATGAAGCAGACCCATAGTGTTTCTAGAGAAATGATCCATAAAGGCAAACAACCAAATGCAAAGCTAGTGCCATCAAATGAATTCAGATTCACAGTGACTATAGAGCAGAGAGTAGAGCTCGTCTTTAGGGTTTCTGAGACTGTAAGTATTTACAGGAGCATATACTCTCCTATCTCACACAGAACACCTAGTGGATTTCAACAACCAATCTTATGGTTAGCGATCCAATGCTTAACCCATTGTGCCACCAGGGCTTCTTTCCAAACATCCAGAGGAGATAACAACAATAAATGCGAAAGGGAGGCCAAAAGACCCTAAGGGGGAAGGAGTGATTCTACCATAGGCTGTAGAGCAGGGGGTCCTCAAAATTTTTAAACGGGGGGCCAGTTCACTGTCCCTCAAACCCATTGGAGGCCCGGACTATAGTTTTAAAAAAAATTATGAACAAATCCCTATGCACACTGCACATATCTTATTTTGAAGTAAAAATGCAAATGTGGCAAAAACACCCGGCGGGCCAGATAAATGTCCTTGACGGGCCGCATGTGGCCCGCGAGCCATAGTTTGAGGACGCCTGCTGTAGAGGATGAAGAGAGAGAACATGATAATTCACAGATAACCAATGGGAAATCTCTAGATGCGATGATAGAAAAATTAATTCATTCAACAAATTTCTGTGAAGTACCTACATGTGTTATATGGGTAGCTTCGGACTGCTAATTGCAAGGTCACTGGGATCAAATCCACAACTGCTCTGTGAGAGGAAAAGCTATCTGCTCCCGTAGAGGCTTGCAGCCTCGGAAACACTATAGAAGGCTGCATGAGTCAGAACAGACTCGATGGCAGCGGGTCCTCGTCTATTCAGTAACGTTGCAGACTGCACAGACAACACACCAGTAAAGCGCAATGTGGAAAGAACGTTGATTAAGAAAACAAGATTCACAATTGCATCTAAAAGAATAAAATATCTAAGAATAAAGTTAACCTGGGAAGTAAAAATGATAAAAAAAAACATTGCTAAAAGAAATTATAAAACTGATATATTGCTGAAAGATCTAAGTAAATGGAACCTGCTTCAAAAAGACCTCTCTGCATTAAAAGTAAGATTGTCACTTTGAGGCCTCCGGTGCACTTAATCTAAAGCACAGTATCACCCCATAGGCATGTGGAAGCTGAACAGTGCGTTAGGAAAATCAGAGATTTGTTGCTTCTGAATTCTGGCATTGGTGGAGAATACTGAAAGTACCATGGAAGTTCAAAAGAATAAGCAAATGTTCCTTAAAAGGATGAGAAGACTTTGTGTAATATACTTTGGCCATGTGATCAGGAAGGGGCAGTCCCTGGAGAAGAACATCATACTTGGAAAAGTAGGGGGTCACCGAAAAAGAGAAGACCTTCAACAAAAGTAATTGAGACAGGCTGGATTGAGAAGAGGACATGAAACCAGGGTATCATTTCTGATGTCCGAGGGATCTTGGCTCAAAGCAGAGAACACCAGAAAGATGTTTACTTGTGTGAATTAGGCAGAGGCATTCAACTGTGAACCACCTTGAGAAGAATGGGACTTTCAGAACACTTCATTGTGCTCCTTCCGAACTTGTACATAGATCAAGAGGCAATTGTGTGAACAGAATGTCCTTGTGCTGCAATGGATTAAAATCAAGGTCGTATCCTCTCACCATATTTGGTCAATCTATATGTTGAGCAAATCACCAGAGAAACTGGGTTACATAAATAAGAGTGTGCATCAGGATTGGAGGTAGGCTAACTAACAACCTGTTGTGTGCAGATGACACAAGATGACCTTCCTTGATGAAAGTGAGGAGGAATTGAAGCGCTCGATGATGAAGGTCAAGGATTGTAACCTTCAATATGGATTACAGTTCAGTGTGAAGAAGACCAAAATCCTCACCACTGGATCAAGAGGTACCATCATGATAAGTGGAGAAAAGGTTGAAGTTGTCACGGATTTTGTCCTACTTATATCCACAATCAATACTCATGGAAGCAGCAGTCAAGAGACCAAAAGACATATTGCATTAGGTAAATCTGCTACATAAGACCTGTTTAGAGTATAGAAGAACATGGATGTTACTTTGAAGACTAAGGTGCACCTGACCCCAGCCATGGTATTCTCCATTACATCAAATGCATGTGAAAGTTGGGCATTGAATAAGGAATACCATAGAAGAATAGATGCATTTGAATTGTGGTGCCGGATAAGAATATTGAAAGTACCATGGACTGCTAAAGGAAAAATCTACCTGTATTGGAAGTAAGGTCAGGGTGTATCTTATGGGCAAGGATAGCAAGACTTCCTCTTACATACTTTGGATGTAATCAGGAGAGACCAGCCCTTGAAGAAGAACATCATGTTTGATGAAGTGAGGGCCAACGAAAATGAGGAAGGCCTTCCACGAGATGGATTGACACAGTAGCTACACCCATGCACTCAGGCAGAGGAACAATGCTGAGGACGGTGGGGTGGGGTGCAGTGTCACTCAGCTCTTTATAGGGTGATAGGTTAGAGCCAGCTTGATGGCACCTAACAACAACGGCATGTAAGTGGTATGACTTTAATATAGATAATATGTCAAGAATATCTACAACTCAACAACCAAAAGAAAAACAACCCAATTTAAAAGTGGACAAAAGATTTGAATATACATTTTTCCAAAGATATACAAATGGCCAATAAATGCATGAAGAAAAATTCAATATCATTAATCGTGCAAATGCAAATCAAAAGCCACAGTGAGATACCATTTTGATGGCTATTATCAGGAAAAACGTTCAAAATAAAAGTATTGAAAAGGATATGGAAAAATTGGAATTTTCATCCATTACTAGTGGAAGGTAAAATGATATAGCCACTGTCCAAAACAGTTTGGACATAATATATCTTTGCTGCAAATATATCCATGAATGTGGTAGAGCATACAGGGGCAACATTATGAAAACTTGTTAAATATAACCAACCACCTTGAAGGAACAGGTCCTGGTCCTGGGGCGTGGAAGACACCAAGGTAAACTGGCATTGCATAGTTGTCATGGGTTGAATTTGAATACTAAAATATATCTCAAAAAATATGGCGAGGCCATATTTGGCTGGGCCACAATTCTCAGGGTTTGTCAGTGACTTAATGATGTCATGTGGCATTTATGCAATAATTCTGCATTATGTTTTCAGATATGAAAAACTACTCCCACTAATAAAGCTGAGCCAGGAGTAAAATATATCCTTTTGCCCTGGAGTCCCCATACTGTGAACCTGCTAGTTCTGGGGGAAGATCGATGCCAAGCCACATGGATATTTTTAGAGTGGCATGTCTCCAAATGCTGTAAGGGGACAAAGAGAGAGAAAGTCTTTGCCTAGAGCTGGCACTCTGAATTTGGACTTTCGACCTCCAAAACTGTGGAAGAATATTTTACTGTTTATTAAAACCACCCACGTGTAGTATTTCTGTGATAGTATAGGATTACATCGCTCAAACAGTTGTCCGCGAAGATGATGTTCTACATCATACATGTTGGGTCAAGGCTAGGATCTTTAAAAGCTCCTGAGTGACCATTTCACATCCTCAAATCACCGTCACTGAGTTGATTCTGACTCACCAAGACCCTATAGGAAAGCATAGAACTGCCCTGCTGGACTTCAGAGACTGTAAATCCTTAAGGGAGTAGAAATCTTTTCCAGAATCATGACTATGAGTTTTGAACTGCTGACCTTGCATTTAGCAGCCCAACATGGAACTTACTAGGCCTGATGCAATTATCGATCTTTTCCTGTCTGGAGGAAAGAAGAGTGAAGAACATTTCGGATGCATGGAAAGGTTTAGTCCAATGGACTCATGAACCATGCAGCCTCCACTGCCCTCAGGCCAAGAGGTAGGTGATAGCCAGCTACCACTACCAAGTGCTCTGGACAGGGTCACATTAGAAGGTCCTGGGTAGAGTGGAAGAAAAATGCAGAACTCAACTAAAAATAATAACTTTTTAAAATACCGGACTTCGTAGTCAAATACAGACTGGTGGAACCTGGGAGACTATGGCTCTTAGTCATCCTTCGGGTCTAAAAGTTAACTTATTCCCATTGAAGTTAGCTCAATTCCCAGTCAAACAACAGAGAGGTATATGAAGGGAACATCAACACTAGAGAGGCATCCACACCTTACAGTAATTAACCATTTGAGAGAGGAATGGCAGCCTTGACCCAAGGACGAAGTTCAGAAGGGTGAGGAAAGCAAGAGGAATCGAAATAGGAAACAAAGGAAGTGGGATCACTATGTTACACTTGAGGATTGGAGTTATTTGGATAAAACAAGTGCATATGAATTATTGAGTGAAAAAATGGATCTGCTAAAAACCTTCACTCATCTCACAATAAAAGGTTCTTCAGAAACTTCCTGTTGTTCAGTTTGGAACCATAGTGGCCCTTTGAAATACTGCACAGCCCTGCGCCATCCGCACAATTCTTGTATTCAGCCCATGGTTGCAGCCATAGGGCCAATCCTCCTTGCAGAGAGTCTTCCTCTCTTTTGCTGCCCCTCTACGTTACCAAGCGTGATGTCCTTCTCCAGGGACTGGTCTCTCCTGAAAACATGCCCAAAGCACGTGACTCAGTCTCACCATCCATGCCTGTAAGGAGCATTCTGGCTGTACTTTTCCTGAAACAGATCTGCTTGTTCTTTTTTTTTTTTAAATCATTTTAT
>NW_022103913.1:8135989-8137486 GCF_000313985.2 Echinops telfairi
AGCTGTAAGAGTCCCCAGTAAAATGATTTATAAAAAGAGAAAAGAAGGTGCTTCAAGTCCTATTCACTTTAAGCAAGCAAGATTGTGTCATCTGCATCTCACAGGTTGTTAATAAGCCTCCCCCGAATCCTGATGCCACAGTTTTCTCCATGTAACCCAGCTTCTCAGATTATTTGCTCATCATACAGATTGAACAAGTATCACGAGAGCACACAATCCTGTCTCACACCTTTCCTGATTTTAAGCCATGCAGTATTCCCTTGTCCTGTTCACACACTGATACTTGGTTTATATACAAATTCCATTTGTGCACAATGAAATGTTCTGGAATTCCAATTCTTCCCAAGGCTATCCATGCTTTGAAGGACCCACACAGTCAACTGCCTTGGCATAGTCAACAAAACACAAGTAAGCATCTTTTTGGCATTCTCTGCTTTCAGCCAACATCCATCTGACATGTACAATGATATTCCGTGTTCCTCATCCTCTGAGTTCAGCCTGAACCTCTGGCATCTCCCTGTCAATGCATTCTCCAACCATTGTTGGATGTTCTTGAGCAAAATTTCACTTGCACGTGATATCAATGATATTACTCTAAAATTTAAGGATTCTGTTGGGTGACCTTCCTTTGGAATGGGTACAAATATGATTCTCTTACAGTCAGTTGGTCAAGTAGTTGTCTTCCAAGTTTCTGGACATAAATAAGAGTGCTTGCAGTACTTCGTCAGTTTACTGGAACATTTCCATTGGTACTCTATCAGTGCTTGGAGCCTTGTTTTTGGCTGAAGCTTGCAGCACAGCTTGAAATTCTTCCTTCAGCACTATTGACTCTTGCTCATATCCTACCACCTGAAATGGCTGAATGTCGACCAGTTCTTTTTGATACTGTGACTTCGTGTATTCTTTCCATCTTTTTTATGTTTCCTGCATCATTCAATATTTTACCTATAAAATTCTTCAATATGCAACTCTAGGCTTGAGTTTTCTTGAGTTCTGTGGTAGTTACATATCTGGTGTCAATTTGAGGATTCAGAGTGAAAGGGTGGAGTCTAGCCTGTCAATCAGATCATACCCAGTGAGGCCTCTGTGTGGGCATGGCCTTCTTCCGAGGATTCTGGGAACTCCTGTATTCCTCCTTGGAGGCAGGAGACACACTCTCTCTCTGCTCACTCCCTGGGAGATATTGCAGCTGACAAGACACATGGAACTATACTAGTGCCCTGAGCTGCAGAAGCCATGTGAAGACCCTTGCCAGCACTGAGATGCTTACAATGCCACTGGATCCACAAGACTTCCCACCCACTGGCATGTGAAATTCCTGTATTCAGTATCATTGCATATGTTTTGTGAGTCTGAAGAGGTCTTTATAGATTGGTATCAGACATATGGGCTAGTATCAGACTTAAGGACTTGATCTGGACAGGGCTGGGATGTTTTCTCAATATTCAATTGCTCTTGTATATAAAGGTCCTTTTTTTTTCAATTTTGTAAAGGTGA
>NW_022103913.1:8138432-8140327 GCF_000313985.2 Echinops telfairi
GGTGACCACCCCCAACCATAAAATTATTTTCGTTGCTACTTCATAACTGTAATTTTGCTACTGTTATGAATTGGGTAACCTCTGTGAAAGGGTTGCTTGACCCCCAAAGGGGTCGAGACCCACAGGTTGAGAACCACTACTCTAGTCTATCCGGACTAAGACAAGTTCTTTCTGTTCTAGATATGCTGAACATGATCTTCCCATTTGGTTTTCTAATTCTAATTTCTAATTTGCACATTTCATTATAATACTTGTCTTCTCCAACTGCCTTACAAAATTTTGAATTCAGTTCTTTGATTTCACATTTCTAACATTTGCTTAGCTACTCTATAATTCAAATACCTTGAGAGTCTCTTCTGACGTCCACTTCGATCTTGTCTTTCTTTCCTGCCTCTTTAATTAGCTTTTGCTTTCTTCATGAATGATGTGCTTCCTGTCCTGCCATGGCTCATCGCTTCTTCTGCCCTAAATGTTTAATGAGGGAGATATATTCTTTTTTTAATGTGCAGTAATTTCAACTCTATTTTTATGAGTTTGCCAAATCTGTTCTTGAAATGTTCCCAAAATCCAGGTGGGATTGATTCGAGGTGGTATTTTGGCTTCCATGGACTTCTTTTCCCTTTCTTCAGCTTTAATGTGCACTTACATATAAGCCATTGATCTTGGGGCCACACTCAGCCCCTGGCCTCATTCTCACTGCTGATAATGAGCTTCGCTATCATCACTTCCCGCAGATGAAATCAGTGTGATGTCATGTAGTTCATCTGGAGAAGCTCATGTGTATGATTGTCATTTTATGTAGTTGAAAAAGGCATTTTCAATGAAGAAGTCATTAGTCTTGCAAAATTCTATCATGGGATCTCCAGCTTCGTTTCTATCACCAAGCCCGTATTTTCCAACGACTGTTCCTTCCTATTTGTTTCCAACTTTTGCATTCAAATCCTCCAAAAGTATCAATGCACCTTGATTTCATGTTTGACCAATTTCAGACTGAAGATATTGGTAGAATTCTTCAAGTAATTCATCACACACTTAGTTGGTCAGTACATAAGTTTGAATAACAGCTGTATTGATTGGATTATCTTGAAGGTAGATAGATGTAACCCTTCCATTCAAGGGAGTATTATACTTTGAAATGTCATTCCTTAGAGTGAATGCATTGCCTTTCCTCTTGATGATGTCATTCTCAGCATAGTAACTCATATGATTATTTTATTCAAAATAGTAAAAACCAGTCCATTTCCGCTAACTAATGTCTAGGATACAGATTTTAATGTGTTCTGTTTCATTTTTGAGGACTGCCAATTTTCCTAGGCTGATATTATTTCATACATTTGAAGGTCTGCATTTTATCCTTTGCATGTGTTTCTTCTTACCTTCAGTCGTGCCCCGTCAGCAATAAGATCCCAAAGCTCTACTCTCACAAGCTTTACTCCATCACGTCATCATCATGAACTTCACTTTGAGAAAGCAGCTCCTCCTTGGCATATTTAATTGGGGACTCTTACAGCTCTTATAAAATCCATACATCAATTATATCAAGCACATTTGTACACATATTATCATCATCATTTTCAAAACACTTTCTATCTATTTGAGCCCTTGGTATCAGCTCATCTTTTTTCCCCTCCGTCCCCCATTCTCCCACCCATGTGAACCTTTGATAATTTATAAACTATTTTTATTTTCACATTTTACTCCATCCACTGCATCCCTTTACCCACATGTCTGTTGTTTGTCCCCCTGTGTGTGTGGGGGGGGGAGGGATTGTACATTGATCATTGCTATCAGTTCCCTCTTTCTCCCCCTTCTCCTCCCACCTTCCCTCTGTGCTCATGGTACCGCTATTCTCATCATTGGTCCTGAGGGGTTTATCTGTCCTGGATTCCATGTGT
>NW_022103913.1:8141816-8147130 GCF_000313985.2 Echinops telfairi
AAAAAAAACCTATGAATAGTTCCAGTTCCGTCTGCTGGCTATTATGAATGTTTTCTGATTGAGTCGGATGCAGTGCCAAGCCTTGCCCCTTGAGTCCAAAGTCTGTTTTCAGGATTCCTCAGAGACTTTGTTGCTTTGCTCCCCTTGCTGCTCTGTTGTGCTCACTTCACGTTCCGCCCTGCACTGTGTGTCTGGTGCTGCCCCCTGTAGCGCTGTGGGTCAGTAAAGGACGTCATGCCTTGTGGTGGGGCTGACCCTACGGTCCTCTCTCTGCATCCAGCAGGAATGTCAAGCTCAGTTTTATGTTCCAGGATGATGTTCTCTCTCCCTCTCCCTCACCCTCTCCTTCTCCCTCTTCGTTTGCTCCACTGTAGTCTGGGAAGCCCTGCCACTCTCCCCAGGCTGTATCTTCAGTGCTGTCCTCTGTAGTGCATTCTTCTGGGGGTGGGGTGAGTGGATCAATGTAACTGGGATAGGGACTGGCCCGGCCTCACAGACCTCTCTCTGTTAGTTCACTGCTGCCTGCCAGTATGTTGCCCTCCAGGCTTGGCAGACTAGGTTGAGATCTGGTGCCACTCTCCCTTTCCTGTGGAGATAACCAGTACCCTCCCACTGGTGGATTAGTGCCCTGTTTGTCCCAATGCCTTCATTCCCCCTCCCCTTTTTTTCTTGTCCCCCACCCCACCCCTCTTTTCCCCTTCTCTATGCTGGTATGCTGTATGCAACATTGGGTTTAGTCTGTCCCCTGCCTGTTTGCCTGTCCCTCAACCTGTAAATTATGTATTGAATAGTTTTTCTTCTGATCCCACTGTGTTGATTGAACCTATCACAGTAGGCTCATCTTGTACTCGTCCCTTTGTGACTAACTGACTTCACTTAGCATAATATCCTGCAAACTTTTCCCATGAGACAATGTGCTTCGTATGTTCATCACTGTTTTATAGGGATGTATAGTACTCCATTGTGTGTATGTGCCAGAGTTTTCTAATCCACCTGTCTATCAATGGAAATTTACGTTGTCTACAGATTTTTTGTGATTGTGAATTGTACCACAATAAACATTGGAGCACAGATGACTGGTTGCAGTCTATTTCTTACTTTTTCTAGGTATATGCCCAATAGGAGGATAGCTGAGTTGTAAGGTAAGACACCCTTTCCACAGTGGCTGTGCATATCTACAAGACCACCAGCAGTGGGTGAAAGTTCCTATCTCGCCACATCCCCTCCAACATTTTTGCTCTCTGACTTTTTGAAGTGGGCCATCCTCAGGGGTGTTAGGTGGTATCTCATAATTGTTTTAATTTTCATTTCTATGATGGCTAATGATCGTGAACATTTTCTCATATGTTTATTGGCAATTTTGGGTTCCTCCCTGGTGAAACTTCTGCTCAGGTCCTTTGCCCACCTCCACAAAGGGCTCTCTGCTTTTTTTCTTGTTGCAGGCTATTAGGGTTTGTATGTTTTAGTAATAAGCACTTTGTCTGATGTGTCATTACTAAAAATCTCAGTCTGTGGGTTCTCTTACTGCTCTCTTGGTGAAATATTCTGTTGTACACAGGTGTTTATTCCTTAGTGTATCCCATTTGTCAATTTCAGCTTCTTCTGCGTGTGTCCTTCCCTATTTCGGTTAGCCTATGTATTCCTTTTGCCAAGGTTCTCGGGTTTGTCCCTATTCCTTTGTTAATGGTCGTATAGTCTGGGGTTTTACTTCTAGATCTGTGATCCACCGTGCGTTTGTTCTTGTGCATGGGGTGAGGTAAGAGTCTTCCTTCTTCTTTCTGCATGTAGATATCCATTTTTACCAGCACCAGATGTTGAAGAGGGCATGTGCTTCCCATTTGATGTTTTTAGGCCCTTATCAAAGATCTGTTGTCTACATGCTGCTGGTTTTATTTCTGGGTTTCTGTTCTTCTCCATTGGTCTGGATGTCTGTCATTTTACCAGTACCACGCTGTTTTGACCACTGTGGCTGTGTAGTGTGTTTTAAAGTCGGGTGAAGCAAGCCCTCTGACTTTGTCTTTCTTATGGAGGAGTTCTCTGCTAATTCTGGGCTTCTTCCCACTCCGTGTGAACTTGGTAGTCAGATCTCCCATTTCTTTGAAGAACGTTGTTGGTATTGTATCAGTATGGCATTAAACATATATAATACCTTGGGTAGGATTAACATCTTTACTATATTGAGTCTTCCAGTCATGAGCACAGGATGTTCTTCCATTTGTGGAGGTCACTTTGGGTTTCTTCTTGTAAGGTTCTGTAGTTTTCCTCATACAAATCTTTTGGGTTTGGTTTTTTTGGGCGGGTTGGGTGGGGGGTAGGTATATCCCTAGGTATTTCAACTTGTGCTTGGCTATTGTGATGGCACTGCCTTCTTGATCTCCTCTTCCGTGGTCTTGTCCAATGTATATAGCAATCCCACAGACTTTTGTTTGTTGATCTTGTATCCAGCCACTCTTCCATATTCCTCTATTGCTGCCAGCACTCCTGTTGTGGAGCTGTTAGGGTTTACAATGCATAGAATCATGTTGTCTGCAAATAACGATAGTTTCACTGCTTCCTCCCCCAGACGAATGACTATAATGTGCTTTCACTGCCTTATGTTGTTAGCTAAGACTTTCCATACAATGTTGAATAGAATTGGGGTCAAGGGGCATCAGTGGGATTGATTTTGTCTTTTCTCCATTGACTATGGTGTTGGCTGTTGGTTTTTCATAGGTAGCTTGTATTAACTTGAGGAATTCCCCTTCCATTCCTATCTTCATAAGTGTCTTAATTAGGATTGGGTGCTGGATGTTATCAAATGCCTTTTTCTGTGTCTATTGATATTATCATGTGGTTCTTATCCATTTTCTTCTCAATGTGACGGATGATGTTGATGGACTTCAGACGTTGAATTGTCCCTGCATTCCTGAAATGAGTCCCACCAGGTCAGGCTGGATGATTTGTTTAACATGCTTTTGTATTCTATTGACTAATATTTTGTTAAGGATTTTTGCATCAATGTTCATTTGAGATATCAGTCTGTAGTTGGCTATTCTTGTGGAATCCTTGCCTGGTTTGGGTATCAGTGTTACACTAACTTCATAGAATGCATTTGGGAGTTTACTGTCTTTTTCTATATTCTATATTTCTATAGTTTGTGTAAGATCGTTGCCAACTATGCTCTGAAATCTTGGTAGAATTTTCCTGTGGAACTGTCTGGCCTGGGACTATTTTTATGGGCAGTTTCTTGATAACCATATCTATTTCTTCTATTGCTGTGGGTATCTTGAGGTTCTTGACTTCTATCTAGGATAATCTTGGGAAGGATTGTTTTTCCAAATATGTATCCATGTCTTCCATGTTTGAATTGTTGAATTCATCGGCATACAGATATTCGTAGAAGTTTGTCATTATCCTTTTAATCTTATTGAGGTCTGTCGTGATTTCTCCTGATTCATCCCTCATCCTGGTTGTTGATCTTTGCTCCTCCCTAGCCTTGGTTAGGTTTGCCAGTGATATATGAATTCTGTTAATCCTTTCAAAGAACCATCTTTTTTGCTGCATTGATTTTTTTGCATTTTCTCTTGTCTTCCATTCCTTTATCTCTGCCCTGATTTTTATTATTTCTTTTCTTTTGCTATGGAAGGGATTGTTCTGTTGACTCTGCTCCAGTTGCTGAATATTCTGGGATAATATATCAGTCATGCGTCTCTCTTCTTTTTTCATATGTGCATTAATCACTATCAAACAACATCTGATAACTGCTTTTGCTATGTCCCATAGGTTTGGGTATGTTGTGTTCTCATTCTAGTGTATAAAAACTTCCCAATTTCCTCTCTAATTTGGGCCCATACCCATTCTTTCTGCAGAAGATCGTTACTCATCTTCCAATTGTTTGTCCTTGTTTTTATAATTGTCCTCTTGTTTTTCTCCAGCTTTATGGTGTGGTGATCCGAGAGGGACATCTGAGCGATCTCTATGTCGTTGAATTTGCTCAGGCTCAACTTGTGCCCCAGCGTGTGGTCTATTTTTGAATCAGAGCCATGTGAACTTGAAAATAAGGTAAATGTTTTGGAATTTGGTTGGAGAACTCTATAAATATCTATCAGGTCATGTCACCTAATTATGGTGTTTAACTCTGTAGCTTCCTTGTTGAGTTTCTTTCCTGGTAACCTATCTTTCCCTGATAATGGAGTAATAAAGTCACTTACTATGATTGTTGTGTCTGTGATTTATGTTTTCATTTTTTGAAGAATTTGACAAATTTTACTAGGCACATATGTAGTTATTATGGTCACTGATTCTTGATCTACTGATCATTTTAGCATTATATAGTGACCATTCTTATCTCTTGTTATGATTTGCACCTTAAGATTGATTTTTCTATTTGCAGACAATATTATTTTATACATTGAGAATCCCAAGGTGTCCACAATGGAATTGCTGGAAACAATAGAGGAATTTAGTAGTGTAGCATGATACAAGATTAACGAAAAGAAATCAATTGGATTCCTATATTCCAGTGATGGGAACACCAAAAAAGATATCAAGGAAATGATACCATTCAAAATACCCATGAATAATTTAAAAACTGTGGTACATACATACAATGGAGTACTACACATTACTAAAAAGCAGTGATGAATGCATGAAGCATATCACTGCATGGAAAGAACTGGAGGAAATTATGCTAAGCGAAGTAAGTCAAGCACAAAAGGACCAGTACAGCATGTGTCCACTGAGGTAAGCTTAAAAATGCAAATGGGGCATAGGGTAAAAGCTACTGCATGCAAACATTCCTGGGGTGAGGACAAAGTAGTATGGCAGGGGCCAGACCAAATCCAGGGATACATATGGTAGGCAACTAAAACGAAGGTGGAAAAATGGGGGTGGGGGGAAGAAAAGAAGTGGGGAGCAGGAGAACAGGGCACTAACCCACCCAAGGGGAGGGTATTCTTTATATCTCCACAGGGAAAGAGGGACCAGACTTCAACCCGGTGCGCCAAGATGTGAATGCAGCATGCCGGCATGAAGCAGGGAGCCAGTGGAGAAGACTGAGGGGCCGGCCCCAGTCCCAACTACGTGGACACCTCCCTCTCCCCCCAGAAGAATTTACTTCAGAGGACAGCACTGAAGCTGCCGCTCTGGGAGAGGGACATGTCTGATCAGAGCACACTGGAGCAAATGAAGGGGGAGGAAGAGAGAGTGGAGCACATCCTGGCCTACCAACCCTTGATGATGATATTCCCGCTCAGAGCAGCCAATCCACAGAGAAGACCATAGGGCCAGCCCCACTATGAGACACAACATCCCTCACTGACCCATAGCCCTACAG
>NW_022103913.1:8148735-8154908 GCF_000313985.2 Echinops telfairi
GATACAAAGGGCTCAAGCAGAAAGCAAATGTTTTGAGAATGAAGGCAACAAATGTACAAATGTGCTTGACACAATGGATGTATGTATGGATTGTAATAAGAGTCGTACTAGCCCCCAATAAAATGATTTTTTAAAATACCCATGCAAAACCTGAAATATCTAGGAATAAACCTAACCAAAGAAAGAAAGGACCTGTGTGAGGAAAACTATAGAACATGACTACAAGAAGCCAAAATGGATCTACACAAGTGGAAGAACATCCTGTGCTCGTGGATTGGAAGACTCAATATTGTAAAAATGTAAATATTACCTAAAGCAATCTACCGACTCAATGCAATTCCAATCCAAATTCCAGCATCATTCTCTAAAGGAATGGAAAAACTAATTATCAATTTCATAGGGGGAGGGAAGAAGCCCAGGACAGGCCAATAACTCCTCAAAAAGAAGAAACATGTAGGTGGTCTTGCACTACCCGACCTCAAACCCTACGGTACAGCCTCAGTTGTCAAAACAGCTGGTACTGTTATAAAGATAGATACATGCAACAATGGATCAGGACAGAAAACCCAGATAGAAAAATATTTGCATACAGACAACTGATTTTTGACAAAGGTCCCAAAAGCATTAATTGGAAAGCAGATGCCCGCTTCAATAAATGTTGTTGGAAAAATTGGATAACCACTGTAGAAGAATGAAACAAGACCCATATCTCACCCCATGCACAAAAACAAACTCAAGGTGGATCAAAGACTAGAGTGTAAAATCCAAAACTATCAGGATCATTGAGGGGGAATATCAGGATAAATCAAAGTGCCCTAGTTCCCTACTGGAGGGAATACTTTGATGAGCTATCATCAAATACATGAACTATCAAAGATAAAGAAACACACTTTGTGGGAGACAAAATACATGAGTGGGATCTATTGAAAATAAACCACATGTACATTGAAAGACTTTATTAAAAGAGTGAAAAGAGAACCCACAGACTGGGAAAAGATTTCTGGTGATGACACAACAGACAAAGGATTAATTACTAAAATCTACAGTTTCTTGAAAGTCTACAACAAGGGGGATGGACAACAGTAAGTTGGGTGAAGGGAGATGTCGGGCAGTGTAAGATATGATAAAATAATAAAAATTTATAAATTATAAAAGGTTCATGAGGGAAGGGGGAACAGGGAGAGAGGGGAAAAATGAGGAGCTGATATCAAGGGCTCAAGTAGAAAGCAAATGTTTTGAGAATGAGGAGGGCGTCAAATGTACAAATGTGCTTGACACAATGGATGGATGGATGGATTGTGATAAGAGTTGTACAAGCTCCAAATAAAATGATTTCAATTTTTAAAAATGTATTTAAATATATAGAAATGTAAAATTCCACAACTGTACTGGATTTTCCTATTGAATTACTATGAATTATCCTGAGGGTGTGTTTTCTATACAGATAATTATATCATCTGCAGAAAATAAATGTTTGATTTTCTTATTGTATTACATAGACTAAAACTTCCATAACAATATTGAATAAAATAGATCTCCTTTCTTGAATCTAAAAAAAAAAGTCTACAACAAGAAAAAAACTAATAATTCCCTAAGAAGGTGGGCAAAGGATCTGAACAGACAATTCACAAAGTATAAAATTCAAATAGCTAATAAGCACACGAGGAAGTCCTCCCATTCACTAGCCATCTGGGAAATGCAAGTCCAAACAACCACGAGATACCACCTAAAGCCCATAACTTTAGCTCAATTTTTAAAAACTTGTAAATATGTACAGTCACTAAGTAAGGTGACATAGCAATACCTAAAACAGATAGCAATTGAAATACCATATGATCCATCAATATCATCAATGGGCATATACCCAAAGGAAATAAGAAGCAGATTATGAACAGATGGTTGCTCCCCACATGTTCACCGCAGCACAGTTCACAATAGCAAGAAACAGGAAATTGTTTAAATTTCCATCAGTTGATGATTGGATAAAGAAACTCTGGTATATACACACAATGGAATACTACGCATCCCTAAAAACCAGCAATGACTCCATGAAACACCTCAAGACATGGAGGGACTGGAAGGCATTATGCTGAGTGAAGTCAGTCAGCACAGAAGGACAAATGCTGTAGGCACTAGCGGCTAAATGGGCACGAGCTCAGGCTTACCGGACATCCTGTCTATAGAACGGGGGCCAGACAGCCAGGTTGAGAGTCTGACCAGTACCAATGACCCATGCACCATCCTCTCTAGGTAAGTATTTTGAAGGTCACTAGGCCAGAGAGAGCCTCATGTCAGCTGGGATCAAATGGTCAAAAGCTGGGGAGGGGGAGGGAGTGTCTAACGAAAGACTGACATGTAAATATTTGATGAGGTCCCCCTAGACAGTGTGTTAGTCCAGGTAGACTAGAGAGATAAATTCATAGACATTCATATGTGTATAAGAAAGAGCTGTATATACAAGAGCAGTTGAATATTGAGAAAACAGCCCAGCCCAGTCCAGATCAAGTCCATAAGTCTGATATTAGCCCATATGTCTGATACCAATCTATAAAGTCCTCTTCAGAATCACAAAACACATGCAATGACACCGAATGCAGGAAAATCATAGGCCAGTGGGTGCAAAGTCTTGTGGATCCAGTAGCCGCAGAAGCACCTCAGCACTGGCAGGGGTCTCGTGGCTCCTCCAGTTCCCAGGTCACAGGGTCTATCAGCATAGTGCCATGTGTCTTGTCAGTAGAGCATCTCTCAGTGAATGAGAAAAGAGGTTGTTTTCTGCCTCCAAGGAGGAAATACAGGAATTCCCAGGATCCTCAGGGAAAGACCACGTCCACACAGAGGCCTGATTGTCTATACAATGATTGATAGGCTAGACTCCACCCCTTCACCCATAATCCTCTCAAATTGACAGCAGTCCTATCAGGGAAAGGAGAGATGCAGATAGGAAGAACAACGCAAGAGAGGGGAAAGGAGTAAACTCATCTGGGGGAACACCAGGCGTAGCTGTTGGTAGGAAAAGAGGGAAGACTGACTTCCATGTGGGGGCAGAATGACTGGAAATGCATTGGGGGACATTAGGAGCAAGTGCCTTTGACAGTGTGTGCACTGCATAGAGCACAATGACCCGGACTTCTGAATGCACCCTGGAAACCCAGGCTGGGCACTGAGGTGTGCTGGGACACTGAACCCTGTATCTTCAGGGTGCAGGACATGCTCCAGAGGCTACACCAGTGAGATCCCAAGTGGGAACTCTACTGAGTAAATTGGATTCTACCACAGATGCACCTAGAACTTGAGGACTTAAGTTGGAATATGCATGGTGTCTGAGGAAGCAGAAGAAAGCTGTACCATGATCAGTGAGCTATTGGTAGGTGGACAAATAAGGTCTTGCTACATCGATGCCCTATATGCTGTATTAAGATATACATTGTTCTAGCAAACCAGTGACTGTCATTCTGTTTTATTTGGTTTCTGTTTGTCCATATTAGGGTGCATCACAGAGGTGCTATGTCATTGGGGTTTACCCTTTTGAAGTTGTGATATATGTTTCTCTGTGTTTCGGTAAATGAAACCTAGGATTGATGAACCTATAGTGATTGCAAGTAGAACAAGGATTGGGAGGGGGAAAGTAAAAGGGAGACGATGTCAAGGAACCCAGGAAGAAATAGTATGTTTGGAAATTGATCATGGAAGTGATGGTACAATTCTGCTTGATGTAATTGAACAATTCAATGACATGACATTTGTTTTACCACCCAAGTAATAATAGATTTAAAGAAGAAAAAAAAACTCAATCCTAGCTCCAACTTAAGAACAATTAGTTCTTACACCATGGCCCCACTCAATATTCACCCTCAGGAAGGGAACACAGAAGATATGGATGCTATAGCAAAATGTGGCAAAGAAATTAGATGGTGCCCAGCTGTCAGATAACGTAACATCTGGGATCTTAAAGGCTTGTCCCCAAACAAGCAGTCCACATGGAAGAGCACACCAACATCAGTCACCAAGGATTGTAAATCATATAATCTGAGGTCGGAAGAGGGTTTAGTATCAGAGCCTAAATTGTGAGAATAAGGCTTGCAGAAGGCTATGGATGACAGTGGGAGCCCAAGATACACTTGTGGGAACTATATAGGAAAAAAGCCTCTGGTAATCTCCCTCTATCCATAATTGAGGGATGGGTGGAAAGGGGTTACTAAACAAAGATTCATTGGAGAGATTAGTACAGAAGATCAAAGGCATAAACCTGACTTGAACAGATACATGCTGGACCTGATTATGGTTTCCAATTTTTTCTGTATTTTTTGGTTTGGTTCTTGTTTGTACATATTAGGGTGTGCCTCAAAGGTGTTTGGTCATTGGGGGGGCATCCTCTTGAAATTGTGTTATATATTTTTTAATTTTTCGGTATATGAAACCCAGGATTGATGAACCTATAGGGGCAGCAGATAGAATAGGGGTTTCTGGGGGCGGGGGATACAATGGTGGTGGCTGGGCAAGGGAAGATGATGTCAAGGGGTCCATGTAGAAAAGGAATGTTTGGATACTGATTGTGGTAGCAAATATACAATTCTTTTGTATGTGATCAAACTATGGATGATAGGATATATGTATTAATTCCAAATTAATAATAAAAATTGTCTAAGCCAAATGAAAAAAAAAGTTCATTACAAAATTCCATTATCTTTTCATTCCACTTTTCCATGAACTTTTTAAAGCTCCTGTGTGTGTGTCTGTGTGTGTGTGTGTGTGTGTGTGTGTGATGGAATATTATTCTGCCAAAAAGAGAAACAATGTTCTGATATCTGCTACAACACCCTGAAAACAGTTTGCTGGGTCAAGTAAATGAAACCAAAAAGGACAATTATTGTATCATCCCACTTAAATGAACTATTTAGAAAAGACAAATGCTTCAATACCAAAGTTTATCAATGGGCTGTTTACCAAGAGTGGGCAAGAGGGAGAAAGGGAATGTTATTTCTTAAAGGGCACTGAATTTCTTTTAAAGGGCCCTGAACTTCTTAAAAACTTTGAAAACAGTGATAATTGGACATGATAATGTAATTAATATCATCAAATTGTACATGTGAAAATGTATTTTGGAATTTCATATTTGTAAATTCACCTATTGACTAAAAATCCTCAAACCCACTGCTATCTAATCAATTCCGACTCTCAGTCATCCTCTATAGTGTTTCTGAGCTGGGAGCAGATAGCCTCTTCTTTATCCTGAGAAGAAGCTCGTGGGTTCGAATCTCTGACCTTGCTGTCAGCAGTCCAGTGCTTGCACTGCACCACCCACAGGTGGGTGCCTCTGAGGCCATGAAGGAGCCTGGTGGCTGTGCTCGCTTCGGCAGCACATGCACTAACATGGAGGCATGATGGCGCTGAGGGCTGAGGCCCCACCAGGCTGATTTGGAATTCACGAAGGCAATGTTTTCAGGGACTTTACAGAACATAACTAAGCATATTCAATAGTGTAATTTTAGAAAATTGCCTTCCTTCCTCTGAATCTCATTTGTGAAGAATGAATAAAGTAAATTTTAACACTCAATATGATACTTCCAGGCAGTAATTTGAATACATTTTAAACATTAGGATAATTTTTCGCTTCTGTTATTATTAACACTTGTCGATACAGCCGGTGGCAAAAATCAACAAAGAAAAACAGCAATTTCACTTTATTAATTTAGACCCAAAAAATGCCTCTTATAAAGCGGAGTTGTTATTTCTGATTTTTCTCATTAGTGAAATTTTCGAGAAGCATGCAGATGGGAAGATTTCAGGTTGCAGGACAGGAGAGGTGTGATAAAGGTCTTTTACAAACCATTTGGAAAACCTTATAAGCATTCCTCTTGGGTTACTTCTGAAATCATGAGACCAATGGTGGTTCAAATAGTAGATTTTTGCTTCATTGAAGAAGAATACCTCTATTAGTCTGAGTACTTTAGAGAAACAAGTCCACAGAAACTCACATATAAGAGAGAGTTTTATATAAAGGTTAAGTGCGCATCAAGAAAACATCTCAACCCAGTGCTGCCCAAGCCCACAAGTCCAACATTAACCCATATGTCCCACACCAATCCACAAAGTCCTCCTCCATCTCACAAAACAGATGCAATGATGCTAACTGCAGGAGGAAGGCCGAGTCAGTGAATGTGTAAACATCTCGG
>NW_022103913.1:8156637-8159456 GCF_000313985.2 Echinops telfairi
CTCTGCCCTTCAATTAACCCCACATGTGTTTATTGACCAGGTTGGCACAATAAACTAACTACCTCAATACCGCTTTGCTTTGTGTACACTTCCCAGTCCCTCTGGGGGCAGCTTCATGGCTAAGATAGGACAAACCAAGTAGTCTGATGTTCTCCTTCTTAAAATCAACCAACAAGTAAAAACCACGTCCTGATCCAAAAATGAGTATGAGGATGAGACAAGACAGACTATGATATGGCCAACACACGAGCCAGCAGAACCAATCACAAAAGCAATCCTGGCCAGCACGATCGTACCGAACAGCAGCAGCCACAACCACAGGCTTTTACACCTTTCATTTAGAGTTTATTTGTCTCCTACAGCTGCCCCATGACATTTTCCGTTCAATTCTTTGAATGTATCACTTCCTCCATTTGCCTTAGCTACTCTAAGATTACGTGCAAGTTTCAGAGCCTCTTCTGACATCTGCTTTGATCTTTTCTTTCTTGTTTGCCTTTTTCATGACATTTTCATTCTTCATGAACGATGTTCTCATGCTCATTTCTCCCACAGCGCATCGGGTCATCTGCCATTAGTGTGCAATGCATCAAATCTGTTCTTCTTATTTTTAATACATAGTAGTTTACTCATTATTTTTGCAATTTGTCAAATCTGCTCTTGAGACGTTCTCAACATCCAGGTGGGGCAGGTTCAAGGTCGTATTTTGGCTTCCATGGACTTGTTTTCATTTTCGTCTTCAGCTTTAACCTAGACTTACATGTGAGCTAGTGACGGCCTGCGCCACCGTCAGGCCGTGGACTAACTTTAGCTGCTGACATTGAGTTTCGTCATCATCTCTCCCCACAGATGGAGTCAGTGTGATTTCTGTGTATTCCATCTGGAGAAGTCCATTGTATAATTGTCATTTATCTAGTTGAAAAACGTGTTTGCCATGAAAAAGTCCTGGGTCTTGCAAAATTCTCTCATGTGCTCTCCAGTTTCCTTTCTATCACCAACACCATATTCTCCAACTACTGTTCCTTCCTAATTGTTTCCAACCTTTGCTTTCCAATTCCTAATAATGATCAATGCATCTCAACTGGACTGTTTGATCACTTTCAGGCGGAAGAGGTTGGTAGAATTCTTCAAGTTCCTCATCACTAGCTTCGGTGGGGGTTGTAGTCTGCATGTGAACAAATCTATATTGGCTGGAGTTTCTTAATGGGGATAGATATAATTCTATCACAGATAACATGGTACTTCAGAATAGACCTAGAACTGTTCTTCCTGACAATGACTGTTATGCCATTCGGCTTGACCTTGTCATTCCCGGCATAGTACATCATGTGATTTTCTGATTCAAAATGGCCCACGCCAGTGCATTTCAGATCATCAACGCCTAGGATATCATCTTTATGTGTTCCACTTGTTTTTTGAAAACAAAAACTCATTGCCATCCAGTCAATGTTAACACATAGTGACCATATAGGACAGGGAAGAACTATCCCTGTGAGTCGCCTGTAGCTTTTTAAGGGAGTTGAAAGCCCTGTCTTTGTCACGCAGAAAAGCACTGTGTGGTTTCGAACCACTGACCTTAATGGTCAACAGCCCAATGCATAACCACTGCACCACCAAGACTCCTCAGCAAGCAAACTAGTTAAAGATTATGATTTGGGCTATATATTTTCCAAGAACCAATGCAATGAAGGCCATTTGATGGCTCAAAGAGAACGTCACAGACACCTTTCCCAAACCTCCTCAAGTTATTGGGCGACATGAGCCGAGCACTGGCAGGAGGGGTCCTATGATCTCAGTGCTCTGACCCTCCAGAATAATTTAAAACCAGTGAACATGCTGAAGATTCATTCCAGAGCTCCCTGCCTAGCTGTGCACAGAGCAAGGTTCCGGTACACCCAGGATTATAGGCTTCCCTAGAGGTGTGCCAGCGAATTTGCAAGGATTCAGCCCTCCACAATCCTTCACCTGCCTCACCAGACCTTCGAACAGTCACCATGCCCGACATACATTGATCCCCGTGCCTCCGGTCCGCCAGTACCCAGCAGCTCTGCCCGACCGCCCACCATGCAGCCTTCTAGGTAATGGAAAGATACCGCAGACCCCACACTGCTGAGGAGTTTCAGGCCCAAGCTACCCTGCTGCCCCAGGTCGAAGGCGCTCTGGCCTCCGAGGTGGTCCTGGATGCGGACCGGGTCCTGTGAGTACCTCTGCCAGATGATGACCTGGTGCTGGAGCCCACCTGGGTCTTGTGAGCGTCCTTCCAAGACCAGGCATTCATCCTGATCCCCAGGCCCTCTTGAACTCAGTCATGGAAGGCGCTGGCGGGCACAGCCTCTTGCCTGGCAGCCTGGAGCTTCCCTCTTTACCATTATGTTTATTCGCTTTACCTCATTAAGTATGTTCGATTTGCGGATGTTCATTTGTATATTTAAGATCATTTGATACCTGAAAGTCAAGATAGACACACCTTCAGAAACAGTAACAGGAGTAATGGTTCCTGAGGGTAGGGAAGGGGGCGGGGCGCAGATTAAAGGGGGAAAGGGGAAGCTGATAGCACTGATGATTGTATAATTCCATTCCATGGGGATGAATAACAGAATTGTATGTGAATGTATATATTGAATTGTGTAAGATATGGACAAAAAATTTATAGAAAAAGGGTTCCTAGGGAATATGGTGGGGGAGGGAGGGGATAAAGAGGAGTTGTTATCAAGGAGTTCAGGATATACATATGGATTGTGATAAGAGATGTAAGAGCCCCCAATAAAATAAATTTTAAATTTAAAAAAAAGAAAAGAAAGAAGAAAACATCAATTTGGAGG
>NW_022103913.1:8159667-8165168 GCF_000313985.2 Echinops telfairi
TGAAAAGAATTGTATGAGCCCCTAATAAAATGATTCTTTTAAAAAAGGTTGCTGATATCAATGAGTTCAAGAAGAAAGAAAAAAACTTTGAAACTGATGGTGGTATCAATTGCAAACTTGTGCTTGATCTAACTGAATTATGGATTGTTATAATATCTGTAAGAGCTCCCAATAAAAAGAATAATAAAAAAATATTTTTTAAGATGTTCAGTGGCTAAGCCCTCAGAAGTGGACAGCCTAGTCCTTCTTAGTAGTCTTTTGTTAATCTGGAAGCTCAAATGAAACTTGTCCATCATGAATGACCCTGCTGGTATTCAAAATACCAGTGACATAGCTTTCAGCATGACAGCAACTTGGAAGCCTGCTCAATATGACAGATTGACTGACAAGAGACATTGTACTCCTAGAAATGTAATGAAAACATATATGTACATTAAAAACTTATGCACAGTGAAAAAAAACATACATAAATGCCGACCAACTAATGAATGGATGTACAAAATGTGCTATATCCATACAATGGAATATTACTCAGCCATAAAAAGAACAAAGTATGGATACATGCTATAGTATGGATGAATCTTAAAACATTGTTGTAAATGAAAGAAGCCAGACACCAAAGGCCTATGTTATTTGATTCCATTTATATGTGATGTACAGAATATGCATATTCATAGAGACTAAAAATAGATTAGTGGTTGCTAGAGGTGTGGAGAAATGGAAATGAAAAATGCTCATGGGTTGGATTTTCTTTTGGGGGTGATCATAATATTCTGAAATCAGATAGGGATGATGGTTATCTCTCTAAGCATACCGAAATTCACTATTCGCTTTCACAGGGGGAATTCTTTGTTTTTTTTATGTCTATTTCTTTTTTCTTTTTTTTTTTACTATTTTATTGGGAGCTCGTACAATTCTCATCACAGTCCATACATACATCCATTGTGTCAAGCACATATGCACATCATTGTTGCCCTCATCATTCTCAAAACATTTGCCTCCCACTCTAGCCCCTAATATCAGTTGCTCATTTTCCCCTCCCTCCCCATTCCCCCCTTCCTCATGAACCCTTCATAGATCATAAATTATTATAGTTTTCTCATAAGTTACCCTGTCCGATGTTTCCCTCCGCCCTCTTCTCTGCTGTCCATCCCCCAGGGAGGAGGCAATACTTAGAATCTTGTAATTGGTTCCCCCTTTCTACCCCACATGCCCTTCACCCTCCAGGCATCGCCCCTCTCACCACTGGTCCTGAAGGAGTCATCTATCCTGGATTCCCTGTGTTTCAAGTTGCTATCTGTACCAATGTACATCCTCTGGTCCAGTCAGATTTGTAAGGTAGAATTGGGATCATGATAGCGGGGAGGAGAAAGCATTAAAGAACTAGAGGAAAGTTATATGTTTCATCGTTGTTACCCTGCATCCTGATTGGCTTGTCTCCTCCCCACAACCCCTCAGTAAGGGGGTGTTCAGTTGCCTACCGATGGGCTTTGAGTCTCCACTCTGCACTCACCCACCTTTACAATGATATGATTTTTTGTTCTTGGATGCTTGATACCTGATCTCTTCGACACCTCGTGGTCACACATGCTGGTGTGCTTCTTCTATGTGGGCTTTGTTGCTTCTGAGCCAGTTGGCTGCTTGTTTACCTTCAAGCCTTTAAGACCCCAGACGCTATATATTTTGATAGCCAGGCACCATCAGCTTTCTTCACCACCTTTGCTTATGCACACGTTTGTCTTCAGTGATCGTATCAGGAAGGTGGGCACCCACTGATCTGATTTTTAGTTCTTTGATGTCTAATAACTGGTCCCTTCTGCACCTCGTGGTCAGTCAGGCTGGTGTGCTTCTTCTATGTGGGCTTTGATGCTTCTCAATTAGATGGCTGTTTATTTATCTTCAAGCCTTTAAGACCCCAGATGCTATATCTTTTGATAGCCGGGCACCATTAGCTCTTCAGCATATTTGCTTATGCACACGTTTGTCTTCAGTGGTTGTGTCAGTAAAGCAAGCACCCACTGATATTATTTTCAGTTCTTTGATGTCTAATAATTGATCCCTTCTACACTTCGTGGTCAGACAGGCTGGTGTGCTTCTTCCATGTGGGCTTTGATGCTTCTCAGCTAGATGGCCGCTTGTTTGCCTTTAAGCATTTAAGTCCCCAGACGCTACATCGTTTGGTAGCCAGGCACCATCAGCTTTCTTCACCGCCTTTGCTTATGTTCACATTTTTCTTCAGCAATCATGTTGGGAAGGTGTGCATTCACAGGGGGAATTCTATGTCATGTGCATTATGTTCAACAAAGTCATTGTTTTTATAAGTGGAGATCTGATCATCTCAACCTCTAGTTTGCAATATTGACGTCTCAATGTTCTTAGAATAAAAATCCAAAGTGAAAGGAAAATAAAAAATTGGATTCTTGTCCAAGCTGCCCCTCTAACAAAGCTCAATGGGATCCCTCTCCAGGGAGGGGTCTTCTGGGCTGCTGTCTTTTTTGGCCTCTGTTCCCCATGCCTTAGTCCCCCCAACCACCCCCTTTAATGGGATGTTACATAAGAACATGCTTCTCTGGGCAGGTCCATTGGTAGTATGTGTGTATCCCAGTAAACCTAGCCAGAAAATGACTTGTCCCTTGTTCCTAGGAGGACCAGGCTCTGACATGAACCCTCTTATGAGCCAGCTTCCTTTTAAATCCAACAAAAAAATGGAATCCTGAACTCCCTGCAAACTAAGCCTGTGAGGAGACTCCTGACAAACGCAGGCAGGGCTGACTGACTGAACCAGCAGTCCCACTAATGCTCACTAGAAGGGCCCTTTGGAAATTTACTGGAGTTTTCCTTCTTTTCATATGAAATTTGGGAAGGTTCTGGGAGATTAGTTCCTGTTAACCTTGGCCCTCTAATTCCATTCCCATTCTCCGCCTGACGTCACACTCAAGTGGGAGGAGAAGATCTATTTCCCAGGCACCCCAACCGTCATTTTCTCTTCCCTACAGACTCCTGGACACAGCACTGCAGAAGCATCCTGGTCACTGAACATGGGTCCTCAGGCCAGGGCTGGGCAGAGAAGAGCAATGATTGCAACTGATGGTGGGCAAGTGCTGTGTAGCAGGCATTTCTCAAGAATAGTTTCATACAGGCTGCCATGGTCCTGTTGAGAGATGAGAAAACCAGGGCTCAGAGGATTTCAGCACGGAATGGACACCGGCTTACAGGTTCACCATCTCAGGTGAGGCCAGAAAGGACAGCAGCCCAGAAGAGCCCTCCCTGGAGAGGGCCACGAGGATCCCAGGATAGACCTTGCCTAACACATAGGAGCCTACTGAAGCTCCCTGCAGACACCTCTCCGGAGACCCTCAGCTGATGCTAGGGGCAAGGAGAGGGTCGAGTTCGGTGGTCAGGACACCCCAGGGCCCCACTAAGGGAAGAGAACAGTGCACTCTTCCCTTCATGGCGAGGGAAAGAATGAATTGCAGGCACAACACAGATTCGGAAACAATAAAAGTAAACGCACCACCATGGTTCCTTGCGCTATGTAAGTCTCAGCAAATCCCTCCTTGAGACCTCACTTTCCCCATCAATCAGCTCTCCCTCTGACGGAAGGCTGAAACTCAGACGCGCCTGTGACAGGCCAGCATGGAGAGGATGGGGACAAGTGAGAGAGATGGAAAGGAAAAGCAGGGTACTATCACCAGGCTACTTCAGCTGTAAGGTTTGCTCTGTAAGGTGTCCTCTCTTCCAGGAAGCCTTCCCTGAAGCCCATCTCAGGCCCTCTTCCAGGCTTCTTTCTTCTGGTAGCCAGTGCCCAGAGCAAGGCCTGGCCCCCTGCTGAGGGGATGCTTGCGCAAACAAAGAGACCTGCGTCCTCCTGGGGGACAAGCAGGTGTTGGGAAAGCCCCATAGAATTGAGCTGACATGGTGTGTGAATCAATGCTGTGTGAGTGCATAAGAGACTGAGCTGGTGAAAGAAGGGCTGAGCCTGGGAAGCCACCTCCCTTACAGGGAACTTACGAAGAGGCAGGCCAGCTGGCTGGTCCTGGGGATGTGACCAAAAGTAGAGGCCTGAATGCAGAACCCCTCAGTCAGGAGCTCAGGTTTGAAGGGGGCATCAAGAAAATGACGAGCCAGAGGACGGAGGACTTGTAGGGAGACACCCTCGACCCAGCCTAACAGCTCTAGACCTGGCGAGCTCCTGTAGAGATGAAGTGCCTCGAAGACGGCATCATATTCCCGCAGAGTAACTCCCGAAGCCACAATGCGCCCCATCCTTCCTAAATTATAAGGAAATCTATTTGTCCAGCATCTAACTGCTTTCCTGCAGAGGGTCTGTGAACTCTGTGAGGGTGGGGTCAGCGTCCTGCTCACCACGGCACCCCCAGTCCCCGCCCCGGGCCTGGGCACATGTATCTCTCTGGAATACAAGAACAAGAGACGGAGAACAAAGGACGTCCAGAGGCCAGGCCATAGGTCCTTTGAGAGCCCGAGGATGACCCGAGGAGCGAGAACGCTGACTGCCCCACGGGCCATGGGCCATGAGGGAGGAAAACCAGCTGGAGGGACGCCGGTTGGAAGCCGCTCCCTCAAGTGCTCCAAGAAGCATGTCAGTGCACCTTTGGCCTGGTGTGAGGGCCAAGCCCTCCTCTAAGGCAGCCTGGGAAATCGTCTCATCCCGCTGGCCCATTCTCCCACCCTCTCCTGTGACTTAGTGATTCCGGGCTGGTCTGTGGCTCCTTCCCGTCACACAGGCCCGAAGGAGCGGTGTTCTTCCTCTGATTCGCGGATGGAACCAAAACATCCTGGCCCTGGCTTTTCTTTTCCCCCTAAGCTCGACGCTTCCCGGCGGAGGGGTCCTTCTGAAATCCTAGAGGGTTGTTCCCAAGTGGTGTATTCCATACACAGCCTGAAGTGGGATTATAGTAGAGATAAATAAAAGATTAGTTTCCGAGTTTCAGGACTAAATAAAGGATCAGGTTCTTGGTGATTGGGAGATAAAAGGCATTTTTGGGCTTGTACATGGATGAACCGATTCAGAAGCAGTTTGGGCAGTGGGTGGGTCCAGAGTTGAGTTTCCCGTGGCTCCCTCACTGCCCACCCTCGGCCATCTGGTTTCACTTCAGAAGCAGGCGGAGGGAGCTGGAGCAGCAGGGAGCCCAGGAAAGGAGTCCCCTGGCCCAGTGGGAGGCTGGGGCTGAGCTGGGTGTAGAATCAGAGCTAGTTTAGCATCACTGGCCCTGACGCTGGGTTTAGAATCTCCTCGGTGTCCTAGCAGAATTTAATGGCCAGATAGCGTGTCACTTCCGAGGAGATATCAGCACAGCCACCATAGCTCCCCAGAGCACTGGCATATGCTATAATTTATCTTGCATGCAAGTCTAACAGGGTTATTTGTCCTGTTGGCTATAACCCTGATAATTTTGGTGCAGAAAGTCAGAAAGAAGAGTAAAGAAGATTCCATGCAGCAAAGACAGTATTTGGGTTTTGGTTTTTTTGTTTGTTTGTTT
>NW_022103913.1:8166360-8175574 GCF_000313985.2 Echinops telfairi
ACAGTATTTGAAAGGAGGGAGGCATACCACAGAAAAATAAGGAAGAAGAAGAGGACACACTTGCCATGAGTCATCTAATAGCCTGGTCATCAGCTGCTGATCCCAAGCCTGACCCCCTTGGGGACTATGAAGTTGGGCCTGGGCCCCTGCACTCCCTGTGCCCAGAACAGGGACTGATCCAAAGCAACAGATTCCTCTAGAGTTATGCTAGAAGGAAGCACCGTAAAATCGAATGCCTGCAGAAATGGAAGAAATGAAATCCAGTGGAGTGCATTTAAAAAGCTGTGGTGCTCGGTCTTCACCAGTGGAGTCCTGAGCCCACTGCCAGGGCCTAAGAATGCCCAGGCTCCGCAGAAACCTGGGCAGGTAGTCTATGTCCCACTCGATAGGAAAGACAGCCCCGGAGTTTGAAAGCTTCGTGAATCCCCTGGCTGTGGACCGGAGATGAGAAAGGCCTTGTTATTAGAGTACATTGCAGGATGGATGACTCCACTGGTGGTCCAGTCAAAATGTGACACGTTGTCATTGATCTCTCTCTTGTCCCAATGTATCATTGCTCCAGTGTTGAGTGTTTTCTGCTTTGTTTTCCAATTGAGGTTTTTCTCTGTTTCACTCTATCATTGTTGTTGGGCTGTTTGTTTGTGTCTTTTCCAGATTTTGTAATATTTTCTGTACATGAAACCCAGATAAGGTAAACCTACAGAGACAGTCACTGAATTAATAGACTCAAAGGGACAAGGCAGGGGAGACTGGGGGGACACGGGGAGCTAACTATGATGAGAACAAGGAAGAAGGAATGTCCTAGAATTGATTGTGATGGGGGCTGCACAACACTTACAAATGCGACTGAACTCCTATTTGTATGGTATGTGAACTGTTTATCAGTGAAACTGTTAAAGATGAACAAACTAATTAACAAACATATAAAATAAATGATGAGGTCTTGGTTTGCTATAGAAGTCCAGGGGAGGAAGAAACACAGATTACTGAACTTCTACCTGTACCAGGCAGGCCCTATACTAAATCCACTGATAATCTCATTTAATCCTTGCAAGGACCCTGTCAGTCTGTAATGTCCAGGATGCAGATGAGGAAAGACAGCAGGAGATGCAAAATGACTAAGGCAAACTCACATAAACCCAAACCAAGACAGGCTCCCGGGCTCGAGGTCTTCACAGCCCACCCATGACTACGTGTGGGGATTAGAGCGCACAACCTTGGCGTCAGAAGGACCTCATTTTACGGTCCGGCTTCACCACACCTTAGCTCCATAACTTTGGGTAAGTTCCTTGACCTTTCTAGGCTTTGATTCCTGGAGAAACAGCAGGACTCAGCTCAGAGCTTTATTGTTGGGAGCCCCATGTGACACGTAGCCAAGGCTCAAAAATAGTCATTCTACCAATACCGTGTCACCACTCTGCCCTGGGTCCACCACCCAACACCATGTGGAGAAGGCACCATTCTGAGATTGTGCTGCGCCTTTCACTTTCCTGCTATGGTCGAGTGTGCCCATGCCTGCAAGCACCAGTAAATCCCAGGGGAGGTCATCCAAGCCGTCCCCATACCCACAAACGTACTCCTCTCCGAGCCACAAGATGGCAGCCTGAAAAGTAGCCACCAATGTGCAGACGCTCCTCAGCTAGGCCACGCCCTGGCCTTCCCCCAGCCTAGACCTCTGCAGAGTGGGGGGAGGGCCTGGCCAAGGACCAGGCACAGAACGACTCCTCTTTATAGCTCACTCTGAGGCCCCTGCGTCCTTGACCTCATTAGGGATTGTCGGCACATCAAAGCTTTGTGGTCAGAATCTCAGCTTAAAGAGTGGGGCTTGGTGCTTTTGCTTATTCTCTGGTGCCTGAGAACAATGGATGAGTTTCTTTTTAACACCTCCAAGAAGGAATTCAAGCCCCAAGGAATATAATTAATTTTTTTGAATTCGCAAAAGGGACAGCCAAATAATTTCTACTTGGATCTGTGGTAGATGTGCAATTGGGAGCTGCTGACTGAGGACACTGCAATCTGGCGATGACATTGACCCTGAAAAATGTGCCTCTTCTAAGACTGGGCCTTGTGTAGGGAGATGGCAGGAAAGGGCAGTGGCCTCTATTTCCTACTTTGGGAAGTCAGACCCAAAGAGATGATGAACTTAGAAGGGGCTGAGAACCCACCTCCAGTGGGATCCAGTATGTACCAGCAGCTCCTCCAAACCCCTGCCCAGGAGGAGGAACACCCCACCCTCCATTCATTCAACACACTGACATCCATTGAGCATGTTGCCAGCACTGAGCTCAGAGCTCTATATACACCATTCCATTTGGATCTTCCTCACAAAACCAGAGCAAGTAACCTAACTAGTATTGTAATCGCCATCTTTATAGATAGAGATCCTGGGAGGTCAGTGATGTGAACTCACTTGTCCAGAGTGGTTCAGCCAAGAAGTGACAGGTTCAAGGGGAAGATTCAGTCTCTCTGACTCCAGTGCTTAATTCTTAATAGATTCCTGGTTATACCCTACCCAAGGGAGCACCTATGTGCCCACAAAGGACCAATAGGTGATAGGAAGTAGAAGGGCATGATCTCTGCCCACAAAAGCCTTTCCATCTACTTGGGGACAAAGACACAATCGGAGTCACTAGCAATGAGACTGGGGTAGGTTTCTTGGGGGGGAAAAAAATCTTAGGAGAAGAGGTTCTGCAATCGAAACTTGTACCTATACCCCCAGGGCCTGCGGCTCCTCCCCACAACCCACATCTGCCAATATTCCAGAGATCCACCATTTGACTTGGATTTCTGTTTAACAGGAGATGGGGGAGGACTGACCCGTGTTCTGATGACATTGCCCGCTGACATAACCCTGACTTGACCTTGCTCTACTCACGGATGTCCTGGCCCAAAGGTAACACAATCTGTCACCTCAGGCAAGAGCCAATTCCAAAGATGGGGATGGGATCATCATGTTTCCCGTGGTGAGCTGCTCTGACCAAGAGAAGCACTTACAAAGGGCAACTGATAAAATTGTTGTTTTGACCCTCCTTTTAGTAGAAAACCAGACACCATCAAAATAGCTTTTCTTTTTATTAGCTACATTATTGGAAAAATAGTGAGGGATTGATTTCATAATTGATTCTCCAAATAAAGTTAATGTGTGTTGAGTAAGCAAGCAAGAGCAGACCAAGGATGAGTGGATGTGTGCCCATATGCTTGCTCAGTTGTGTGACTGTGTCCCCTTGGACTTGTACCTCCACAGACAAAACCTTTATGCCCTGAGACTTTGAAGAGTACGGAGCCTCCCTGAAGCACACCATCTTACTTTTAGCTTGAAAAGCAGCAAATGAACATCTGTACTTATAGGACGAGGCCCGCAGGATACTCCCAAAATGAATTAAGGTTTAAAACGAAGTCATTCACTCACTTATGTACAGTATTAACAATGCTTATTGAGGGCCAGACTGTGCTAGATGCTAGGGATACAAAAGGTATCAAAAAATTGGTCCCTGCCCTTACACAAGGAGCCCTGGTTATACATTGGGCTGCTAACTGCAAGGTCAGCAGTTAGCATCACCAGTCACTCCTGGGGGAAAAGATGGGGCTTTCTACTCCCATAAAGAGTTATGATCTACGTTGTCCCTCGTTGAACCATGGCACTGTGGTGGACAGCACTGGAGACACAGTGCAGGAATAGTGCACAGTCTGGTCCCATCACGCTGGGGCGAGGCAGTGAGGGCATGCAGCAGAGCAGCAGGGGAAGCAGAGTGATGAAACCCTGGGGAATACCCGAAATAGACTTTGGAGACAGATTGTGGCACCCCATCAGACTCAACTGGAAAATACATGTAAAAGCCAACAAACAGACCGTGAACTATTTCTAGGCTTTTCTATTTTTGTCAGTGGCCTTCTTTTTGTTATTGTTATTTTGTTTGGGGTTTTTTTTTTGTTGTTGCTTTGTTGGTTTTGAGTTCCTGTATTGTTTTATTTGGCTTTGCCTGGTTTTTGCACTTATTAATGTATCTGCATGTCCATCTAGATAAGATAGGCGGATAAATAATTCGGAGATGAAAAGAATGGGACCAATGGTTCCAGGGGGATATGGAAGAGGGGAGATGGGAGAAAGGAAAGGGGGAAGGAACCAACCCAGGGACAAGGGAACAACAAGTGAACTTATATCAACAGAAGTAAGGTCGTAGGATGCCTAGAGGGGCATAATCAAGGGCAATGTAGCAGCGAGGCATTACTAAACCGGAATGAAGGCCAAACATGATGGTGGGACAAGGTGAAAGTAAAAAGAAATAGAGGAAAGTACTAGGAGGAAAAGGATATTTATAGAGGCCTAAATACAGGCATGTACATATGTAAATATATGTATAATGAGAAGGGAATAGAACTATGTACTCATATTTATATGTTAAGAATTAAGGTTGCAGATGGACATTGGGCCTCCACTCATGCTCCCTCAACACAAGAACACTTTGTTCTAAAAATCCGGCATTCTGTGATGCTCACCTTCCCGACATGATCACTGAAGACAAAATGGGTGCATAAGTAAATGTGTTGAAGAAAACTGATGGTGCCCGGCTATCAAAAGATATAACATCTGGGATCTTAAAAGCTTGAAGATAAACAAGGGGCCATCTAGCTGAGAAGCAAAAAGCCCACATGGAAGAAGCACACCAGCCTGTGTGATCATGAAGTGTCAATGGGATCAGGTGTCAGGCATCTAAGACCCAGAACAAAATCATACCCAAGGTGAATGGGAGGGTGGGAGACCATGGAGTGGAAACCCAATGCCCATCTGTAGGCAATTGGACATCCCCTCACAGAGGGTCCATAAGGAAGAGATGAGCCAGTCAGGGTGCAGTATAGCACTGATGAAACACAACTTTCCTCTAGTTCTTTGGTGCTTCCTTCAGCCCACTATCATGACCTCAATTCTACCTTACAAATTGGGTTAGACCAGAACATGCACACTGCTGCAGATAAGAGCCCACAACACAGGGAATCCAGGATAGATAAACCCCTCAGGGCCAACAATGAGAGTAGAGATACCAGGAGGACTAAGGGAGGGTGGGAGGAGAAAGGGGGGATCGATCACAAGGATCAATCTAGAACCCCTTCCCAGGGGGACAGGTAATGGAAAAGTGGGTGAGGGGTGACAGAGAATGATGTAAGATATGAAAATAATAGTCTATAACTTATCAAGAGTTTATGAGTGGGGAGGGCATGGGAGGGAGGAGTAAGAAATGGGAAGCTGATATCAGGGGCTCAAGTGGGAAGAGAAAGCTTTGAAAATGATGATGGCAGCATATGTGCAAATGTGCTTGACACGCTGGATGAATGTCTGGATTGTGATAAGAGATGTAAGCGCCCTCAATAAAAGGGTTGTTTTTTTAAGTTACTGTCTACTCCGGGGTACCCCCAGCTCAGTGAGTGTCCAATGGAAAGGGACCCAGATCACCACATGTGTAGTACCTTGATGCCCACCTTGCAGTGGCATGACAGGTTCGGATCTGTTGAGCAGGGATCGCACTTGGAAGAATTGATCCAGGAAGGTCCTCCCTGGCATCAAGTCCCGTTCTTAGGGTCAACAGAGTCCAATCGAATGGGAGAGCAACCTGTGCAGGCCAAAAACTCATGGGTTGTGGTTCATATACTCGCATAGACTCCTCATAACACAGTGTCTGGAGAGTTGGGTCATTGGGAAGCTTGATGCTAACAGTAATGTGATCAACCTATACCCCAGGGGGGTTATTGACAATGCTTCATTGTTTATATGGGCTATTATTGCCTTCTTGCTTGTAGCTTGCTTTTTCTTTCTTTTTTTTCTCTTTGGGTGTGTGTGTTTGTTGGATTGCTGGTTGCCTTATGGCTCCTATTGGTGCAGTTGGTCTTATTGGGTTTGATTTTGTCATTTTACAAACGCCAAAATAAACCTGAAATGTGCAAACCCCATGGACAAGCAGATGGAGTCTGGGGTCCTACTTAGCTCTATCCCGAATTCAAGAATGGTTCTGATAACATGGCCCTCCTCGGTACTCACCTTCATGAAAGGATCAGTGAAGATAAGGGTGTTATAGCAGAGTGTGGTGAAGAAAGCAGACAGCTCTCAATTGGAATAGTGTCTGGGGTCCTAAAGGCTTGTAGTCACACAAGCAGTCATCTAAGTGAGGAGTCAACTAAAGTCCACATGGAAGAAGCACACCAGCTTGTGTGATCCAAATATGACAATTACAACATTCTAATATAGCAAAAGGAAAAGTATCAGAGCTAAAATTATGAACACCCAGTTTATAGAAGGCTATGGAGGGTAATGGGAGCCCAAAACCCATCTGCAGAGTATCTAGTCAGGTTGAGCCACTAGCAAATCCCCTCTCACCGCAAGAAAGAGTCTCAAACAGCCTTACTATCATGCAGAGACTATTGTAATCTTGATTATGCTCAATACTTGGCCAGTTGACCTCCATATAGATGTGAATTGAATTTGGTTTGGGTGCAAGTATGTCTTACTTGTTCCATGACAAAAATTTCTTCCCTAGCTTTTTGAATGTTAATGGGTGTCTTTTTCTTTCTTATTTATTACTTGTATTTTTTAATCTCTATATTATTATTATTATATCCTTACCACCTTTTGATTTTGTTTCTTGATGCTTCTGTTGGGTGTCCCAGTTTGTGAAACACAGGAGGACTTGAAGCACAGTGATAATAACTGATACAAGGGCTTAGAGGGGACGAAGGTGAGGGGAGATTCGGAGGGTAAATAATGTAATCAGGAGAGAGCACTAGAATGGAATGTGGTTACACAACTCATTTTAAAGGTGATTCAATCATGAGGAGAGTTCTAAAACTGGTGTGGCAATTATTGTACAATAATTTTTTACATGATTGAGCTATTGAATTGTATGATGTGTAAATTATGTGCCAATAAAACTGTTGGAGAAAAAAGAAGAGTTATGGTCTACAGGAAAAGGTCTAGAACTGCCTTATTATCAAACATAGATCACTGCAATCCTAATCATGCTGGATCAAGCTCGATACTTGGTCAGTTGACTCCATTTTGACCCAACCTGAATGTGTTCAAGGCCCATGGATCTCCTGCTTGTTTCATGACAAAACTTTCTTCTCTGGCTTTTAAAATGTTGATGATGGTCATTTTTTTCTTATTTATTGTGTATTTTTATCTTTTTATTACTATTGTTTTATCCTTACCATGGTATCTGGTTTTTGTCCCTTACTGTTTCTGTTGAGTTTACCAGTTTGTGAAGCACAGAAGGAGAGAACGCATGGAGATAATAACTGATACAAGGGTTTGTAGAGGTTGCAAAAGTGGGTGGGGGGATGGGGAGCTTGAGGGGATCTCAGAAGTAAGCAATGAAAGCGGGAGGGGGAGGGAGCACTAGAATGGAATGTGATTACACAACTCATTTTAAAGGTGATTTAATTGGGGGGTCGGGTGGGGGGGTGACAGGGAAATGTTGCAGAATCGATTGTGGTCAGGATTGTACAATTCTTTTTTTAATATGATTGAACAATTGAGTTGTCTGTTGTGGGGGTTATGTGCCAATAAAAGGAGGGGGGTAGTTACAGCCTTGGAGCGGGACCACTGAACCTCATTACTAGGGAAACACAAAGGAAGGCTGGCTCGGCGAGGGAGTTCTACCCTATTCTATCAGGTCACTGTGCACTGCCATCAACTCAATGGGAGTGGGTCTGGTTTTTTTATATTAGAGGCCCTTGCACAACATATAAGCTGATGGAGGAGATGTGCATAAATAACCATGCAAGCAAGAGTAAAATTGCTACAGATGATGGCAACATGGCTGGAGACATGACCCTGGAGATGAAGAGAAGGGGGTGAAGAGTGTTTAGAGGGTTAGGCCGATGGTGTGCATGGGGCTGGGCAGTGAGTGAGAGGCAGGAGTGAAACGTGACTCCCAGAACCCATTCACTAGGGCTGGGGCACAGCAGGATGGACGTGGAGTAAATGAATGAGTTTATTCTTGGGTATGTAAAAACTTGAGAACATTGGAGTCAATCAAGTGCAGGAGGCAACTGAGTCACTGCATCTGTGAACTGAGGCTCCAAGAGGCAATATGGACTGTAAATAGAAACTTGGGAGTCAAGGGAGTCAGGAAAGCCCTCGACACAGATGGGGCTGATTAGCTAGAGAAGATGAATTGAGAAAAGGACCAGGGACGGATGTGGGCCTTGGAGGCTCCCTCGCCGAGGTACCTTCCTTTGTGTCTCCCTAGTAACGAGGTTCAGTGGTTCCCTCCCACTTCAATGGTGTGATTCCTAGCTCGGCTGCTTACCCTGTCTATGCCCTGAATCCAGCTATTGACCTTTCTGAACCACGGCCTCGACATCCTCTGTCAGGCTTCAATCCCCTCCCGTGGTCTGACTCCCTACCCAGGTGCCAGTACCTGCCTCACAATCCCTCCTCTACTTCTTGCCCTTGCCCTCTGCCCCTCAGTGGAAGAGAAGCAACTATTTCCCTTCCAAGGAGTTGTCAGACCTGGATGGATGTCCGTTGGAGCCATCAGCGAGATTACCAAGCTCCATGAGATGCCCCTGTACATGTCGGTCAGGTGATGTGGATGTCCAAAGCTCCCCAGAGGATGCTAATCTGCAGCCACGGTTGGAGAATCATTCCTTTCGAGCCATGAAAGCTGGCACTGGAAAAACTGTGACAGCATGCCCATCCTTGCACACAGCACCAGGACAGGAAGGGTTTCCCCCATGGGCAGCTCAAGTCGGGCTCATCCCAGAACAAGACACCTGTTCCAAGGCCTTGATTACTTTTGTCTGAAAGTAATATTGTATATTTCCTCTGCCCGCTTCTATGTTGTGTAAGGGCCCCAAACAACAAAAACCAAACTCACTCTCACTATGTTGAGGGCAGCTCAGAGTGACCTCATAGGAAAGGATAAAACTGCCTTGTGAGTTTCTGAGACAGTAACTCTTTTTTTTACAGCCATATTGGCACATAGTCCACATATCATATAATTCAATTGTTCAATCATATTAAGGTAAGACACTCCCGAAGGGACCAGGCTTCAAACACCAAAGGTGGGGTGGGGTGGGGTGGGGGGGATTCATATCCTCGTCAATGAGGGTGGCGCGTGATGGGGACCCAATGCCCATCTCTAGACAACTGGACATATCTTACAGAGGGGTAGTGGAGAGGAGATGAGTCACTTAGGGTTCAGTATAGCAATAATGAAAC
>NW_022103913.1:8176352-8177352 GCF_000313985.2 Echinops telfairi
GAAAAAAAAAAGTAAGACACTCACCTTAGTGTGGGATAGTCACACGGCGCTATGCTATAATCCATCCAGACAAGGCTCCGTATTCAAACTGCTCCATACATGGTGAGGGGTGTCATTTTTGTCAACAACCAAGTTCTGCCCACCTCCCATGAGCGCCCTCTCTCTTCTCCATCCTCTGCATCATTCTCTGGACACCTTGTCTCCCCCAAATGCTGAACAAAGTCAAGAACATGGGAGATGCCCAACACGTAAAGATAGCAAGGACCACTTCCTAGACATCTGTTGTGTATAGGCACCTACCCTGGGCTAAGGATTTAAAATGAAGCACAGAGCTTTGAACCGGTGGCACGAGGGAGCTACTGTGATCTGCTTTATCAGGTTCCGAGAGTCCAGCTACGGAAGCTGCACCCAGGGGCATAGATAGGAGATGACAAAGGTGGTGTTGAAACCCAGCTCTTCCTGTCCCTCCCAGCAGCATTGCAAAATACTTGTGATCCACCCCGGCTTTCCTTTTCCTTAAAAAAATCGTTTTATTGACATATAATTCACATGCCACATGATTCGATGGTTTGGATATGTTTAAATCAATCTTAGAACATTTATTCATTTTTGTACCCATTACTAAAAGCTTCGCATGCGCCCCCAGGGAAGAAGACAGGGCTTTCTGCTCACAAAAGAAGTTACAACGTAAGGGTCAGCAGGTAGACCTGCAACTATCTACTGGTTTCTGGTGGATTTTTGTTTGTTTGTTTTGGTTTTGGTTTGTTTTCATTCTTCTTTTTCTTTCGCCATGTAGCTATATAAGATAAGCACGACGAACAATCCCGAGGAGAAGACAACAGGAATGGCAGTTGGAAGAAGGGACATTAGAGAAGAGGAAGCTATTTATAGAGGTATAACTATAGGCATGTATACAGTGAACCCTCGCCACTTCGCGCTTCGACTTCCGCGGCTTCACTCTATCGCGGTTTTTGCGTAACAGCGCATGCTCTGTCATTAC
>NW_022103913.1:8178809-8188860 GCF_000313985.2 Echinops telfairi
TTGTTGTGATTTTAATTAGCCCCCAAGGAATCCTAGAGGCATCCTGGTTAGCGTTGGGCTGCTGATGAGAGAAAGACAGGCTTTCAACTCCTGTAAAGAGTTACACTCTCAGAGGAGCAGTTCTACCAGGCCTGGCCTCTAGGGTCGCTCTGAGTAGGCATCAACTCAATGACAGTGAGTGTGGTTTTGGTTTTATTAGTCCCCAACCCCCTACCATAACCCTAAGAAATGATTAGTCTAGTTACTATCTCTAGATTTACCTAACCTGAACTTCATATAAAGAAAACCATACCACCTCCCCCCTATAAAAAAAAGCCTACACACACACAAAAAATCCTCAATCCAAAAGAAAGCAAAAAATTTTAAAAGCTAAAACAAATTAAAAAGGGTCAAAAGAGAAAATGAATGATACGATGTTAAAGCTTACCTCTGTGTGTATTCATTCACTTGCTGATGCACTCTGCCTGAAGGCAAGGCTGCTCACATCCCTCCTCAATGGTCCAAGAGCGTTCAGGGGAGGGTTACTCCCCATGGGAACTCTGTAAATGGATTGGGGCTTCCACTGTCCTCCATAGCCTTCTGCAAACTGTCACCCTTGCTTATTGACCCACTGGCACAATCGAGTTATTTTAAAGTAATAGAATCTTAGCTTAAAATGGTGGTGGCTAATCCAGGGTTCCATGGGGCACCCTAACCTACTTGAAGAAGCCTGTCGTCTTCTCTCTGAGACCCAAAGTGCCCACCCCAAGCCAGAGCAACCCCACTCTCATCTATTGGATTTCCCAGGCCAAAGCACATGCCATTATACAAGGCACCATTGTGGCCGTCACGGAGGCCCTTGCTCTGCCTGGTGGGCCGCCCATCCCCACAGGCCAAGAGGCCTGTTTGGACTAGATCCATGGGTCATTCCTATCAACCCCACCGACTGCGATGTCAGAAAGTGCAGGCCTGCACGGAGAGCCAGGTCACCCTGGGCCACAGGGCTGCCCACTGGAGCCTCTGTTTATTTTGCTTCCTGGAAACACTGGTGGCTGGGTGTTTTAGAAACTCCAACAAGCTTGGAATGAGAGGCTGCAAGAGAGTGGGCAGTCACCTCCCTGAGGCCTGCTGGTGATTTGGAATGTCCCTTTAGAAGGCTTTTTAATAAATTTTGTTTGCCTCCGCCTTGATGAGGAACACATTTGCTGGGACTGTTCCGGGATGTTTGCTTTCGAGGCTTCCCCTTCTTGGCCTTAGAAGTGCTTGGTGGCAGTGGCTGCCTGTGGGCCCCGGGGACTCCCCTGTGGAGCGCTGACCTGCCTCCAGCTTTGTCCTGGTAACTCTAGTCGCGCTCCACTCCTGGGCCCTGTGTCCCTGATAAACTCCAGAACAGAAGAGTGCAGGGTCAGCAAGGTTTGAAAGTTCAGCAGGAAAAACGTTTCATTACCTTTTAAAGAAACTTCCAGGCCCACAACTGGAATTTAGTGAATTTGTTTTGTTCTGTTTTATAATCTTGTGACTCCTACTTCTCCTGATCCTTCATTTTTCCAACCTCTATCAATTTCATAAATGAATGTTACTATCTTATACACGCAGCAGATGCTGGTCCGTGGCCAGTGGTGGGATTCAGCCGATTTGCACTGGGTCAGCAGAACTTTTACCTAATTTTCCGTTGAGTGCGGCAAACCAGTTGTTAAAACGGCACGTGTAATCAGGGTTTTCACTAAGATGGGCAGCTGCCCAGTCGCCCCGATGAAAATCACAAATGTACGTTCCTTGTTCTTTTTTAAGGTTTGTGTTCTAAGTACCCATAGTAATGTTCATTCTGTCCATAGGTATAAAAATTGGACGGCATTATGCTTGTAATACTTATTTACTCATTTTATAAAGCCCATTATGCTTTTGATGAAATACTACATTTTCGTTCCCTTGTGTTTGACACTTCAGTAAACAAGCAGATAGCATAAGAAGAAAAACTGCCAAACAACCAGAAAGTTACACACTGTCATCTCTTTCAGAATTGTGTTACGCCCCAAATTCTCACCAGATAGTATGAATGAATCATGCGATTCCTGAAAGTGTTCAAGGGCCTAGAAATGTGGTTAGAACAATTGCTGTCACTTCAGCAGAAATGGAAAGGGGTTTTTCAAAGGTGAACATACTATGTTCAGAGAAGAGATGTTGCCTGTTTCTCATCTATCAAACACAAAGACTGTCTAAGTGGCCTTCCTCTTAAGGAATGGGATCCTACTCCTACAGTGAAAAGACAGTTAAAGATAAATTACACAACCAATAGTGATGCTGGAATAAAAGCAAAGAATATTGCAAGTGATGAATCCAATCAAGAAACAATTTAGAAATATCTTAAATAAAGGTTTATTGTTTTGCCAGGTATGATTTAATATTTTTCAGTAATATTTTTCAGTAATGTTTTAAAACTTTTATAACATAATCTAATTTGTGTACCTCTCGTATTGTTCTTATTTAAATATTAACTGTATGAAATAATAAGCTACCTTTTGACATATCAAAAGGTATTTGATATGTCAATCAGCAACTCAAAGCCATCCTATCTATTTTTAATACTTAAGCAGTCATAAAGGCAGCAAATCAGTTAGTAAATGATTTAGATCCCATCACTGCTGATAACACCTCGTTGCTGTGGTTGGTGCTATCGGGTTGGTTCTGACCCATGGCGACCAACAGAAGGAACCGCTCGTTGGTCCTGGGCCAGGCTCACCATCGATCTCATGTTTGAGATCATTATTGCAGCCACTGAGTCAATCTGCCTTCTCCAGGGCCTTCCTCGTCTTCACTGCCCCTCTCCTCTACTTTCCAAGCATGATGTCCTCGTCCAAGGACAGGTCTCTCCTGATCACATGCCTAAAGTAGGTGACACAAAGTCTCAGCGTCCCCCATTCTAAGGCCCAATCTGCTTGCCCTTCTTCCCAGGCAGATTTGTTTGTTTGTCCGACAGTCACGTGATTTTCCGTGTTCTTCACCAGCACCATAATTCAAATGCACCATGTACAGCCCTGGTGATGTGATGGGTTAGGCATTGGGCTGCTAACCACAATGTCAGCAATTAAAAGCCATCAGCCATTCCTGCGGAGAAAACTGAGGCTGACTGCCTCAGAAATCCACAGGGGCAGTTCTACCTCAGCCAGTAGTGTCACCATGAGTCGCAATCAGCTCTATGGCACTGAGTGAGGGAGTCAATGAGTGAGTGAGTGAACTCCTTAGGAAGAAGGAAATACAGTGAACCCTCTCCACTTCGCGCTTCGACTTCCGCGGCTTCACTCTATCGCGGTTTTTGCGTAACAGCGCATGCTCTGTCTTTACTGCCACTGATAGGCTCATACTGTACACGCTTGATGCCATAAATAATGTAATAAATAATAAATGATCATTGTAACGTCCAAAATGTTTTACTGTATTTTCCCTTTTCGTTTAATAAATTGGGTAATACGAGTGTAATGGTGACTAAAGGGTGTTTTTTCATGTCCTCTATGCTCTAACTACGAAAATATTTGATTTACAAATAAGGAATCCTACTTCACGGAATTTCATTTATCACGGTAGGGCCTAGAACCGATTAACCGCGATAAACGAGGGTTCACTGTATTTAGGAATTCATTTCTCCTGTTGGAATTCTCTGTGAGAGAGGAGCAGGCAATGAGCAGCCACTTTCTCTCGATCTCCACATGTGCGTGGTGCCCCTGAAACTCTGTGCTGAACTATTGCTGTGCTCAACAAGGTCTCTTTTGGCCAAAAAGGGATGAACACCCAGCCCCAAGAGCTCAATGCTTATTGGGGGGTTGGGGGGTGGCCGGCGGTTGTACACAGATCAACCATACTGGGAGGCAAGGGGCAGCGCACCTCTTTTGGCATCTTATTTCCACTTGGCTCTGGCATGCACAGAGCAGAAGGTGGTCTAAACCAAGCGGGCCGGCAGCAATCCCAGGTCAGAGCGAGGCACCATTTAATCAGGGTGAATTGCTCATGCCCACCTTGGCCCACCACCTGGCAGGAATGCTGGCAGGAGCGTGCAGGGCTGGAGGGGGATTAGCAAGTGGGGAGACAGAAAAGAAGCTCACTACAATCTATTCACGACAAAGTCCAGGGTCTGCTTGGGGCAGGGTGGAGCCAAAGGGAGAGCATTTCCCTGTTCATCTTTAGGGTTACAGAGGCCTGACTTCTAGTCCAGCCCAGCTCCCTTTTGGCTTGTGGCCTTAGCTATGTTACTTACTCTTGTTTCTTTTTTTCCTTCTGTAGAAAGAGAACAATAATAGCTTCCTTAATGAGCTGTTTTTAAGGTTAGAACTAATATGTGGCACATAGGTCTATAATATACATATATCCGTATGTGTCTAAGTATATGTATAAAGGAGCCCTGGTGCCGTGGTGGTTACTCATTGGGCTGCTAGCCACAAGGTGAGCAGTTTGAAAGCACCAGCTGCCCCCCTGGGGAAAGACTCCTGTAGTGAGTCACAGCCTCAGACCCCACAGGGGCAGCTCTACCCTGCGCGGTAGGGTTGCTGTGAATGGGAATCAAGTAGATGGCAGTGAGTTGGATTTTTGTGGGGTTGTTTTGTTTTGTTTGTGGTGCGCTCAGGTAAGTGCTGACTAAGCATTGGATTCCTGCAGCTGCTCCACAGGAGGAAGGTGGAGTGTCTGCCCTTGTGGAGATTTACAGCCTTGAAAACTGACCTAGGGTGGCTATGTGTCAGAATTGGCTTTATGGCAGCGAATTTTTGGTTTCACATCTGTCAATGCATAGAAATGTATGTGGAAGGATAAACTCTCAAGTAGGGGGAGGGGGTGGAGAGTGAAAAGAGGAGTACATGTGGGGTTCAGGCAGGAAAGGGGGCAGAAAAGAGGGAGAAAATATACATGTGTGTTATAAAATTGAATGTATGTTGTACTAATTGCGTTATACATCACCAATGACTAATAAATTATTGCTATGCATCTTTTTTCCCCTTCCAAAACCCTGGGCCCCCACAGATGTGGTGACCATCAAAAGACCCTTGGAGAAATCTCTTTAGATTCCAATAAGGGACAGAGGAAGCAGTTTCAGTCCAAGAGCCCCTAAGTCCTTCTTTATGTTGGTTCCAAACACCAATGGGAGAGGAAGTTGGATATGTGGCCACTTGGTGGGTCACTTTCTTGTTATGAAACCTGAGAATGCAAGTTCCCGCCCAGCTAGCAGCCCTATGACCTCCCTTCCGGCCACCTCGTAGAGCCCTGTCCATCTCGCCTGATACCAGCCTAGAGGGGCGGCCCAGATATGCGGTACAAAAACACACCAACCACAGCACGTTTCGTAACACCACGTGTTCAAATAGATGGAGTTGTTGACTCAGGCTAATTAGATGAGGGCCTTTCCCAAAGAGCAATCTTTGTGCAGCCAAAAAAAACCCAGGATTCTCAATGGCATTAGGGCCCTAATCCCTGGCTTCCCCAAGCTGGGGGAGGGCCTCGCAGAGATGCCCCGTCAGGATCCGGCCAGAGGCCTGCATTCCTATCCTGTCACCAGCCCCCAGGCCGCTTCCTCCTGGCCTGGGCAGGAGGGCAGGGACCTCAGCGCCTCCGCCTCCGAGGGGCCTGCACACCTGGGCTGTGGGTGAAGGAGCCCCACACATCATTTGGCAATCCCAACCAGACTTATGTTGACCCCATGAAGTGAGCACTCCTGCAAACCATGACCTCTCTGGCTCATTGCCCTAGTAGAAATGGATCGAGGACAGAGCTGGATTGATGCAGAGACCTGTTCCTGGCACCCCCCCACCCCCCCACACACACACACAGGTACACACATCCCCGCTGGCATACATCAGGAAGAGCAGAAAGGCAGGAGGGGCTACACTGTGTGTTAAAAGGCACTTGAAAAAAAGCCAGTAATCTTCCCAGGCCCCGCTATCCTGCACTCATACCTTTGACTGTGAATTTCTGAGAACAGGGGCCTTCTCCAAGAGGTCACCTCTCTGTCCAGAGCTGGCTCAGGACCCAGTGCTCCCGTCGTGGGGGCCAAGGGCTTGAGCGCATGTACTGTGGAGTCGAACCAAAGCAGGGGTGGGCTCCCCATTCAGGCAAGCTATTCATTCTCTCTCTGGGCCTCCAGGGGGCCCACTTTAAGAGAGAAGGATAGCCCTGCATCACAGGGCTGCTGTCGGGACCTAATCAGAAAATGTGTGTGGAGGCCTTAGCTCTTTGCCAATGTCTGCCGCTGGCCCCGAGACTGTGGAGCATGCAGAAAGTGGGTCAGAAGGGTGAGCCCTGCCCAAACTAGCAATTTATAAACTGAGGAAACAAGACAGATTTCAGAAAGGGACTCGGGGTAACGGGAGTTGGGAGTTTGGAGGAGAGAAGAGATGAACAGAGGCTTCCTGGAGGAGGTGGCATTTCCGGTGAACAATGAAAGCATGGGCAGGTTTGGGGTAGTGTGATAGTTGGGTTTATTGTGGCCAATAGGCTTCCATAGGAACATGTGGGTGGGGTTTAATCAGGTCAAAACTCGATTGGAGGGTTACAAGGTAAATGACTTCCCAAGTCCGCCTCCTTCTCTCTTCTTCCCTGATGATCAGACCAGCATGCTGCTCCTTGAGCTAGTTCTTTGCCTCATCTGTTTGCTGCACTACCTGTGGGCTGAGCCAACCCAACCCATGAATCCTGTCCCTAGTGCTTTAGGCTCCTTTGAGACCTGCTTTGCCACACTACTGCTTGAGTTTGAGATCCCATCTTTGAGATCCCACAGAGCCTGCTTTGCTAAGCTCCATGGCTGCTGACTGTTGCTGCCCCACCCTGCTGTCTGATGGCTTGGGCCAACTTTGCCTGCCTTGCCTAAGGGCAGACTCTAATGTCTGCTTATTTTCAGCAGCCTGCGTGAAGTTGAAGGACCGTCAGTTTATTAACTGTTCCACAAAAGTGAGTTGAGCTGAGCCCTCTGTACTGCCGGGTGCATTATTAGCCAATATATTCCTTCTTGCTGTATAAACCTACCCATATATATTAGCCAATATATTCCTTCTTGCTGTATAAACCTACATATATATATATATCTATGTATGTTTATATATGATATATATATATCATATATAATCATAAGTGCCCTGGTTTTTTTCTTTAGAGAACCCTGCCTGACACAGGTAGGTAAAGAGAAAAGGGAATGGTCTTCAGGCAGAGGAAGAGCAGGAGCTAAGGCATGAAGACAGAGGAGCTGAACAGTTGGGGAAAGTCTGCATGCGAGGCCAGCTGAAGAGAGATGAACATGCAAGGGAACACAGGCAGAGCGGGCCGCTGCTCAGCCCCTGAGATGAGCAAACATGCTCTTAGGGTGGGACTGGTTCCCAGGGAGAAGTTCTACTGCCATAAACTCCCTGTCTCCCTGGCTGCCATACAAAGTCACCTTGGTCCTGTGCCTTGCCTTTGCTCATGTGGCTCCTACCACCTCCAATGCCTCCCAAGGGTGAATCTTCCATTGTCCCCTATCCAGACTCCAAGCCTCCCTCTCACAGAAGCCAGACAATCATGAGTTTTGGAATCCAACTGGGTTTGCACAAGTCATTCACGCATCTGTTAAATGGAGGAAATGTCTGCTTCTATAGCTGTATCTAGGATGAAATGAGCTAAGGCGAAAGGTGCCTGACACAGTTGTGGGGCTAATGAATTCAAAGATATGTGAAGCCCCAAATTCCCTCCACGCCATAAAGAAAAGCCTCCACCACATCCCTGAAGCCCTAATCTTCTTCCATCTGCACACTAGCTACTCCAGGGTAGCTACTGGAAGGGTCTGCTTTCTCTCGGCTTCACCAAATCCCCCACAGAGGCCCAGCCCAAGGCCCTACCCCAGTCCTTCAAGCATCCTTTAGGGCTGACCAAGCCAGGTATTACATAGCCTCTTGGTGCTGTACCCGATGTTGTAGGCTGCTGTCTCCGAGAGCATGTCCGGCCATCCATTCCTCAGGGACAGTAAGCACTCCACTTTCCCCTGCACCCTTCACAGCTCCAGCACAAAGCTGAACGTGCACTTTGTGCCCAAATACTTTCAAGGGCCAGGTAGGTCATCTCCATGAGAGAAGGAGCCTTATGGGAACCAACGGGGCCTGTGGCCAATGCAGAGCCTCTGCTGTATGTTGATGAATTGACCAAGTGTTACAGGGAAGAAGCTCTAAAGAGACAGAAGTCCTGGGCTACTTACTCACTGGGCGACTGTAGCCAACTGGCTTCCATTCTGTCCAGACCCCAGGGTCAGTCTGTCCGAAGGGGCCAGCAAACCCCACCCAGACCCTCTCATGCTGGGATGAAGATCAAATGAGCCGGCACACAGGAGAATGCTTTGAAAGCCTGAGGCTCTGTGGAGACCGGAGGGACCATTTGTAGAAGTCCTCACATTTTCACCAAACCAGGCCCCAAATCTCATGATCAGGAACAGGTGTATGGTTAGGGGAGCTTAAAAGGCTGCTGCTTCCCTGCTGGGATCTGCCTCCTATCTCCCCAGATCTCCAGTGGCCCTGAATCCATGAGGGGGTGGTAATTGGGTCCCTCTGGAAAACAGCAGAAGGGGCTTAGGGCAGCTGGACACGGCAGAAACCCAATCCCCTCCAGAGCCCTGACATTCTCACCAGCTCCCTTCTCTCCTGCCAGCCAGGCCAGTGGCTTCCAGGGACCACCTGGCTCCCCCAACCTCCCCTGTTCCCATGGTGCCCCACTGCTCCCAATGCTGCCCTGCCAGCAGCCAGTGGCTGGAGAGACCCCAGGCCTGTCTTTCTTCCAAGGTCTTGGTGACAACCACCAAATGGCACAATAACCTCAACACCTGCCCACCGCCTTCACTCTCACCTCCCGGGTTGTGGGAGGCTGAGCCCCCACCTGTGGCTCAGACTGACCCCAGGCAGTGAGGCCAACTGTCACCAGTCACCAGGAGCACATGCAGCCCGTGGAAAGTGTGCTCACTGGATCAAAGATGATGCTCTGACAGTTCACAGAGCTAGAGCATCTGCTGTTGCCAGGCCGTTTCCAAATGCTCCCAGCAGCTCTCAGATGAGGAAACTATAGTTCAGAGAGATTAGACAGCTTGCCAACAGACAGAACTAGAATTCACTCCCAACTCTGACTACAAAGACATGATTGTACTGTAAGAATGCTTCATGTGTTCACTTCACAAACATGTACAGAGCAACTACTAGGTGCGAATCTCTGCTAGATCACAGGCCATATAAGGGTGCCCAAAGAAGACCCGATCCCTGCCTGAATGACATTTGCAGAATGAGAGGACAAACAGACCCAAAGGGTGGAACTGCAGTTGTTGTTGGTAGAGGCCCTCTAATCGGTTCCCACCCATAGCGACCCTATGCTGCAACCATTGCTGGATAACCTTCAGCAATATTTGGCTGGCATGTGATATCAGTGATATTGTTCTATAATTTGAGCATTATGTTGAGTCTCCTTTCTTTGGAATGGATACAAATATGATCTCTTCCAGGGAGTTGGCCAAGTAGCTGTCTTCCAAAGCTCCTGCCATAGATGCGTGAGTGCTTCCAGTGCTTCCTCGGCTTGTTGAAGCGTTTCAGGGGGCACTCCATCAGTTCCTGGAGCCTTGTTTTGGGCTGCAGCTCTCAGTGCAACCTGACCTTCTTTCAGCACCATTGCTTCTTGCTCATACGCTGCCAACTGAAATGGAAACTGTCCACTAATTCTTTCTGGGACAGTGACTCTGTGTTCTCTCCATCTTCTTTTAACGCTTCCTGCATCAGTCAAGATGTGGTCCATAGAATTTTTCAATATTTGCTGATTTTGCCAAATCGAATAATGAAGGCCTCTTTCTCTCTCTCAAAAAAAAGAATCTTTCAATATTGAAACTCTAGGCTTGAATTTTTCTTGTGTTCTTTCCATTTAAATTATGCTGAGCATGATCTTCCATTTTGGTTTTTTAATCCTATGTCTTCACACATTTCATTAAAATACTTTGCTTTTAATCTGACTAGACCAGAGGATGTACATTGTTACAGATAGAAACTGGAAATACAGGGAATCCTGGATAGATGACTCCTTCAGGACCAGTGGTGAGAGG